>NC_000067.6:114392103-114692103 GCF_000001635.26 Mus musculus
ATAATGAGAAAGAAACGAAGCAAGACAGTGGAAGGGAGCCAAGAGACACTGTGTTTTTCTTTTGCAAGAACACGCAAACTCTGGAGTATGTGCTTCGAAACCTCCCAAGAGATCAAACAAGAAATTACAGCCTGCAAAGAAATTGCTTGGGAAGAAACAAAGAGGGTTGTGATAAACTGAAGGGCCTCTGGGGGTTTGAACTCTGTTTTAACCCTGCTCATCCTGACTCTCAAAGCATCCCCCTGCAGTGAAACAACAACAGTTTTTCCACAGTCTGTGTAGGGCACTACCCTGCACAGTAAGTGCTATTCTTGTTAGAGTTGAACAATGACACTGGGAAGAGAAAAGTGATAACCTCAGGAAGCAATAAGGGTCTCCTCTCCATGACAATTTTTTATTAGATATTTTCTTTATTTACATTTCAAATGCTATCCTAAAAGTTCCCTATAGCCTCCCCCCACCCTGCTCTTCTACCCACCCACTCCCACTTCTTGGCCCTGGCATTCCCCTGTACTGGGGCATATAATGTTTGCTAGACCAAGGGGCATCTCTTCCCAATGATGGCCAAATAGGTCATCTTCTTCTAACTATGCAGCTAGAAACACGAGCTCTGGGAGTACTGGTTAGTTCAATTTTTTTTTCCACCTATAGGGCTGCAGACTCCTTCAGCTCCTTGGTTACTTGCTCTTGCTACTCCATTGGGGGCCCTGTCTTCCATCCTATAAATGACTTTGAGCATCTACTTCTGTATTTGCAAGGCACTGGCATAGCCTCACAGGAGACAGCTATATCAGAGCTCTTTCAGCAAAATCTTGCTGGCATATGCAATAGTGTCTGGTTTTGGTGGCTGATTATGGGATGGATCCCTGGGATACTTCATTCCTCCTTAGAATAGGGAACAAAACACTCATGGAAGGAGATACAGAGACAAAGTTTGGAGTTAAGACAAAAGGATGTTACATCCAAAGACTCTCCATGATATTTCTTTTTATTTTTTTTTTAATAATTTTTATTAGGTATTTTCCTCAATTACATTTACAATGCTATACCAAAAGTCCCCCATACCCTCCCCCCCAATTCCCTACCCAACCATCCCCACTTATTGGACCTGGCGTTCCCCTGTACTGGAGCATATAAAGTTTGAATATCCAATGGGCCTCTCTTTCCAGTGATGGCCTACTAGGCCATCTTTTGATACATATGCAGCTAGAGTCTAGAGTTCCGGGGTACTGGTTAGTTCATAATGTTGTTGCACCTACAGGGTTGCAGATCTCTTTAGCTCCTTGGATACTTTCTCTAGTGCCTCCATTGGGGGCCCTGTGCTCCATCCAATAGCTGACAGTGAGCATCCACTTAAGTGTTTGCTAGGTCCCGGCCTAGTCTCACAAAAGACAGCTATACCAGGGTCCTTTCAGCAAACTCTTGCTAGTGTATGCAATGGTGTCAGCATTTGGAGGCTGACTATGGGATAGATCCCTGGATATGGCAGTCTATAGATGGTCCATCCTTTCGTCACATCTCCAAACTTTGTCTCTGTAACTACTTCCATGTGTGTTTTGTTCCCAATTCTAAGAAGGGGTAAAGTGTCCACACTTTGGTTTTTGTTCTTCTTCAGTTTCATGTGTTTTGCAAATTGAATCTTATATCTCCAGGAAACTAAGTTTCTGTGCTAATATCCACATATCAGTGAGTACATATCATTTGAGTTCTTTTGTGATTGTGTTACCTCACAAAAGATGATGCCCTCCAGGTCCAAACATTTGCCTAGGAATTTCAAAAATTCATTTTTTTAATAGCTGAGTACTACTCCATTGTGTAAATGTACCACATTTTTGTGTCCATTCATTTGATGAGGGGCATATGGGTTATTTCCAGATTCTGGCTATTTTAAAAAAGGCTGCTATGAACATAGTGGAGCATGTGTCCTTCTTACCAGTTGGAACATCTTCTGCATATATGCCCAGAAGAGGTATTACGGGATCATCCTGTAGTACTATGTCCAATTTTCTGAGGAACCACCAGAATGATTTCCAGAGTAGTTGTACAAGCTTGCAATCCCACCAACAATGGAGGAGTGTTCCTCTTTCTCCACATCCTTGCCAGCATCTGCTGTCACCTGAATTTTTGATCTTAGCCATTCTGACTAGTGTGAGATGGAATCTCAGGGTTGATTTGATTTGCATTTCTCTGATGATTAAGGATGCTGAACATTTTTTCAGGTGCTTCTCAGCCATTCGGTATTCCTCGAGTGAGAATTCTTTGTTTAGCTCTGAGCCCCATTTTTTAATTTGATTTTCTGTAGTCCACCTTCTTAGGTTCTTTATATATATTGGATATTAGTCCACTATCTGATTTAGGATACGTAAAGATACTTTCCAACTCTATTGGTGGCCTTTTTGTCTTATTGACACTGTCTTTTGCCTTACAGAAGCTTTGCATTTTCATGAGATCCCATTTGTCAATTCTCGATCTTATAGCACAAGCCATTGCTGTTCTATTCAGGAATTTTTCCACTGTGCCCATATCTTCCAGGCTTTTCCCCACTTTTTCCTCTATAAGTTTCAGTGTCTCTGGTTTTATGTGGAGTTCCTTGATCCACTTCGATTTGACCTTAGTAAAAGGAGATAGTAATGGATCAATTCGAATTCTTCTACATGAAAACTACCAGTTGTTTCAACACCATTTGTTGAAGATGCTGTCTTTTTTCCACTAGATGGTTTTAGTTCCCTTGTCGAAGATCAAGTGACCATAGGTGTGTGGATTCATTTCTGGGTCTTCAATTCTATTGCATTGGTCTACCTGTCTGTCACTATACCAGTACCATGCAGTTTTTATCACAATTGCTCTGTAGTAAAGCTTTAAGTCAGGCATGGTGATTCCACCAGAGGTTCTTTTATCCTCGAGAAGAGTTTTTGCTACCCTAGGTTTTTGTTATTCCAGATGAATTTGCAGATTGCTCTTTCTAATTCGTTGAAGAATTGAGTTGGACTTTTGATGGGGATTGCATTGAATCTGTACATTGCTTTTGGCAAGATAGCCATTTTTACAATGTTGACCACACAAATCCATGAGCATGGGAGATCTTTCCATCTTCTGAGATCTTTAAATTCTTTCTTCAGAGACTTGAAGTTCTTATCATACAGATCTTTCACTTCCTTAGTTAGAGTAACGTCAAGATATTTTATATTATTTGTGTCTATTGAGAAGGGTGTTGTTTCCCTAATTTCTTTCTCAGACTGTTTATTCTTTGTGTAGAGAAAGGTCATTGACTTATTTGAGTTCATTTTATATCCAGCTACTTCACCGAAGCTGTTTATAGGTTTTAGGAGTTCTCTGGTGGAAATTTTAGGGTCACTTATATATACTATCATATCATCTGCATAAAGTGATATTTTGACTTCTTCTTTTCCAATTTGTATCCCCTTGATTGCCTTTTGTTGTAGAATTGCTCTGGGTAGGACTTCAAGTTCAATGTTGAATAGGTAGGGAGAAAGTGGGCAGTCTTGTGTAATCGTGGATTTTAGTGGGATTGCTTCCAGCTTCTCAACATTTACTTTGATATTGGCTACTGGTTTGCTGTAGTTTGCTTTTATCATGTTTAGGTATGGGCCTTGAATTCCTGATCTTTCCAAGACTTTTATCATTAATGGGTGTTGGATCTTGTTGAATGCTTTTTCCCCATCTAATGAGATGATCATGTGGTTTTTGTCTTTGAGTTTGTTTATATAATGGATTACGTTGATGGATCTCCATATATTAAACCATCCCTGCATCCCTGGAATAAAACCTACTTGGTCTGGATGGATGATTGCTTTAATGGGTTCTTGGATTCGGTTAGCTAGAATTTTATTGAGGATTTTTGCATTGATATTCATAAGGGAAATTGGTCTGAAGTTCTCTATCTTGGTTGGATCTTCCTGTGGTTTAGGTAACAGAGTAATTGTGGCTTCATAGAATGACTTGGGTAGAGTTCCTTCTACTTCTATTTTGTGGAATAGTTTGTGCAGAACTGGGATTAGATCTTTTTTGAAGGTCTGATAGAACTCTGCACTAAACCCATCTGGTCCTGGGCTTTTTTTTTTTTTTTTTTTTGGTTGGGAGACCATTAATGACTGCTTCTAGTTCTTTGGGGGATATGGGACTGTTTAGATCGTTAACTTGATCCTGGTTTAATTTTTGTACATGGTATCTGTCTAGAAATTTGTCCATTTCGTCCAGGTTTTCCAGTTTTGTTGAGTATAACCTTTTGTAGAAGGATCTGATGTTGTTTTGGATTTCTTCAAGGTTTGTTGTTATGTCTCCCTTTTCATTTCTGATTTTGTTAAATAGGATGCTGTCCCTGTGCCCTCTAGTGAGTCTGGCTAAGGATTTATCTATCTTGTTGATTTTCTCAAAGAACCAAATCCTCCTTTGGTTGATTCTTTGAATAATTCTTCTTGTTTCCACTTGGTTGATTTCGCCCCTGAGTTTATTTCCTGCTGTCTACTCCTCTTGGCTGAATTTTCTTCCCTTTTTTCTAGAGATTTTAGGTGTGTTTTCAAGCTGCTAGTGTGTGCTCTCTCTAGTTTCTTCTTGGAGGCACTCAGAGCTATGAGTTTCCCTCTTAAAAATGCTTTCATAGTGTCCCATAAGTTTGGGTATATTCTGGCTTCATTTTCATAAAACCCTAAGAAGTCTTTAATTTCTTTCTTTATTTGCTACTTGACCAAGGTATCATTGAGAAGGGTGTTGTTCATCTTCCACGTGAATGTTGGATTTCCATTATTTATGTTCTTAATGAAGATCGGTCTTAGTCCATGGTGGTCTGATAGGATGCATGGGATGATTTCAATATTTTTGTATCTGTTGAGGCCTGTTTTGTTACCAATTAAACGGTCAATTTTGGAGAAGGTACCATGAGGTGCTGAGAAGAAGATACATCCTTTTGTTTTAGGATAAAAGGTTCTGTAGATATCTTTTAAGTCCATTTGTTTCATCACTTCTGTTAGTTTCACTGTGTCCCTGTTTAGTTTCTGTTTCCATGATCTGTCCATTGGTGAAAGTGGTGTGTGGAAGTCTCACACTATTATTGTGTGAGGTTCAATATGTGCTTTGAGCTTTACTAAAGTTTCTTTAATGAATGTGGCTGCCCTTGCATTTGGAGCATAGATATTCAGAATTGAGAGTTCCTCTTGGAGGATTTTTATCTTTGATGTATATGAAGTGACCCTCCTTGTCTTTTTTGATATCCTTGGGTTGGAAATCAATTTTATTTGATATTATAATGGCTACTCCACCTTGTTTCTTCAATTTGCTTGGAAAATTGTTTTCCAGCCTTTCACTCTGAGGTAGTGTCTGTCTTTTTCCGTGAGATGGGTTTCCTGTAAGCAGCAGAATGTTGGGTCCTGTTTGTGTATCCAGTCTGTTAGTCTATGTCTTTTACTGAGGAATTGAGACCATTGATATTAAGAGATATTAAGGAAAAGTAATTGTTGCTTCCTATTATTTTTGTTTTTAGAGTTGGCATTCTGTTTTTGTGGCTGTCTTTTTTTTTTTTTTTTTTTTTTTTTTTTTTTTTTTTTTTTTTTTTTTTGGCTTGTTGAGGGATTACTTTCTTGCTTTTTCTAGGGTGTGGTTTCTGTCCTTGTATTGTTTTTTTGTTGTTGTTGGTGGTTTTTTTTTTAGGGCTGAATTCATGGAAAGATATGAATTTGGTTTTGTCGTGGAGACGTTGGTTTCTCCATATATGTTAATTGAGAGTTTGGCTGGGTATAGTAGCCTGGGCTGGCATTTGTGTTCTCTTAGGGTCTGTATAATGTCTGTCCAGGATCTTCTGGCTTTCATAGTCTCTGGTGAAAAACCTGGTGTAATTCTGATAGGCCTGCCTTTATATGTTACTTGACCTTTTTCCCTTACTGCGCTTTTAATATTCTATCTTTATTTAGTGCATTTGTTTTTCTGATTATTATGTGTCAGGAGAAATTTCTTTTCATGTCCAGTCTATTTGGAGTTCTGTAGGCTTCTTTTATGTTCATGGGCATCTCTTTTTTTTAGGTTTGGGAAGTTTTCTTCTATAATTTTGTTGAAGATATTTGCTGGCCCTTTAAGTTGAAGATCTTCATTCTCATCAACTCCTATTATCGGTAAGTTTGGTCTTCTCATTGTGTCCTTGATTTTCCTGGATGTTTTGACATGATCTGTTTGCATTTTGCATTTTCTTTGATTTTTGTCCCGATGTTGTCTATGGAATCTTCTGCACCTGAGATTCCCTCTTCCATCTCTTGTATTCTGTTGCTGACACTTGAATCTATAGTTCCAGATTTCTTTCCTAGGTTTTCTATCTCCAGCATTACCTCACTTTGGGTTTTCTTTATAGTGTCTACTTCCCTTTTTAGGTCTTGGATCATTTTATTCAATTCCATCACCTGTTTGGTCATTTTTTTTCTTGCAATACTTTAAGGGATTTTTGTGCTTCCTCTTTAAGGTCTTCTACCTGTTTAGCATTGTTCTCCTGTATTTCTTTAAGTGAGTTATTAAAGTCCTTCTCGATGTCCTCTACCATCATCATGAGATACGCTTTTAAATCCGGGTCTAGTTTTTCAGGTGTGTTGAGGTGCCCAGGACTGGGTGGGGTGGGAGTGTTGCATTCTGATGATGGTGATTGGTCTTAGTTTCTGTTAGTAAGATTCTTATGTTTGCCTTTTGCCATCTGGTAATCTCTGGAGTTAGTTGTTGTAGTTGTCTCTGTTTAGATCTTGTTCCTCAAGTGTTTATGTTAGCCTCTATCAGCAGACTTGGGAGACTAGCTCTCTCCTGAGTTTCAGTGCTCAAAGTACTCTCTCCAGGTAGGCTCTCCTTTTGCAGGGAAGGTGTCCAGATATCTGGTGTTTGAACCTGACTCCTGGCAGAAGTTGTGATCCACTCACAGATGTCTTAAGATCCCGTGGAGGGTCCTGTGTATACCTCATGGGTGTCTGCAGACTCCACGCCCAAGGTACCCTGTGCTGGCGTGGACTGGAAGGGACTTGTGCCCCTGATCAGGCCGGGTTTTCTGCTTCCCTAATTAATGCAGTCTCAGGTCCCATGTGATTGGATTGGAGCAGACGCTGTGTTCCACTCACCAGAGGTCTTAAAATCCTGTGGCAGGTCTTGTGGTTAGCTGGCGGGTTTCAGCCAACTGTGCCCTAGCTACCCCTAATAAGACAACTATTAATTGATTCTAAAATGTAAGTAATACTTCTGCTGTCTTTAGGATATTTGATCTGTGCTAGTAATGGTTGTAGTTTAAGTCTGGTTAGAACTGCTGGTTACTTTTTTACCTTAGTGCTTGTTTGACTGCTTCAAATAAAGCTAGTCCTAGAAAGGATGCTTCTAGGTTAATCTTGGCTCAATTCTTTCAAGTTTTGTGTTCGAAGTATGTAATATCTTCAGCAAGATCTGAGACTCAATCCAGTACAACAAAAATATTTTATATGTATGTATATGTATATATATATATATGTATGTATGTATATGTGTGTGGGGTGTGTGTGTGTGTATGATTTGTATATATAGACTATATATTTTATAAATATAATATACATACTATTTTGCATATTTACTTTTTACATATAGTATATATACTCTTGTGATATATGTGCTTATGTGTGTGTATAGATATAGATATAGATGAAGATATAGATGAAGATATAGATGATATAGATATAGATGATATAGATATAGATATATAGATACAGATATATATAGATAGATAGTTACTCTGGAGCTTACTCTTTAAACCTAGCTGGAGTGTAACTACTTACAGACCTACACCTGTCTCTGATTAAGACCACTTATATTATTTTAGAGTCTCTCTGAGCTTTCTGATCAGCAATTTAAAAGGAGGCTCCCATGAACTGTTTCTGTTGTTGTTATTTAAAGATAGTTCAGATGTTTTTCTCTAATATTCACACTAAGTTGTGCTTGGAGGTTTTTTATTCCTTGTTAAGTGCTCAATGTGATTGTTAAGCTTTTGCCCCCCCCCCCAAATATCCAATTTCACCATAGTCTTCTCTCTCACTGCTTGTGCTGTCTTTTACTGAATTACATGTCATGGTTTCCTCAGTGGCAAGACAAAATCTAATTATTCCTAATATCCCAGCACATATTGCAATAAGACTTGACAATTGTTCAATATAGTGTTGCCTGAAAATCTAATTGATTGCTATTTCAAAGAAAGCAGAGAAGGGTTACACTGTACCTTGGATAAGATCATCAAAGCTATAAGATAGTGTGTTCCTTCCTCAGGTCCTTAGATAATTGAAAAAAAAATTCCTCTTTTACTTGTAGCTATGATAAAACATACTAACAAAATCATCTCAAGGAATTAAAGAAGGGTTTATTTACATAGACAGTTCAAAGATACAGTCCATAATGGTGGAGATTGTGCGACAACCCAGATATATGGCAGCTGGTTACATGTTTATCTATAGTCAGGAAGCATAGAGATGGGTACTAAAATGAAGTCTTTGTCGCCTGTTTTATGTGGACCAAGATACCAGCTCAGGGGATTATGTTACCAACAATATGTAGGCATTCTCATATCAATTAACCCAATCTGCTAGAGGACAAAGCCCTGGATGAACAGTCTTATGAGCTAGAAAGTTCCTGTCTCTTTAAAGTTATTTATGATGTCTTTTAAGTCTCTTCTAATGGAAAGAACTTTCCATGATGCAGAGTTGTTCCATTTTTTTTTTTTGGCCTTATTTTACAACCGAGACCCTAATGTTCTGTGAGACTAAGAATGTGATTGTAGTATAGGAGGCTTTATTCAGGCTCTGCTTGCCTGTTGCCTCCTTGGCTGCTCCAGAATAAATATCCATTTCTCTTTGTTAAGAAACATAGCTTATAAAAGTATTTTATAGCAGGTATGGGGTATAATCAAGCTTAGTAAATTGTAGTGACTTTAGACATTAAGACAGGAGTACAAAGGCAGAATGAGAGGCAATGAGTCCATATACAAAGGAGGGAAAGAAGCAGTTTAAAGAAGTAAGATCTTGAGAGAGAATGGAGATAACACACATCAGAGAAGCATAATTATATCTCAAGCTTAGAGGAGAAGAGGTGCAGAGGGTATGGCAAGAAGGCAGGATAAGGAAGGCCAAACAAATGAGAATAACCAGTTTACAGAAAAGGCCACAAAAGAATTCACAGTCAGATTTCTACCTCTCTAAAAAAAATTTCAAGGAAAACTTGGAGACACTGGATTTTGTCCATGTTCCTGTCCTACTGAAAATGTTAAAGTGTTTGTGATCTATATGTATCTTCTATGTTTTAAATCTATTTCTAAATTACTTATAACACCTATTACAATATAAGTAGACATTGCATTTCTTGTTTAAGGAACAATGGAAGAAAAATGTTATATATTTAGTATAAGCATAATCCTTTACAAATATTTACAGCCTTCTTTGGAGGACTAACTGGATTTTGCAGCATATAATGTAATAAAAAGGCATGGTTGGGAAAAACTATATAAGCATGGGGGGAGCATGTGACCTAGTGTGCTTGTTGAGGTCAACAGAGACAATTCTGTGGGGTTAGTTCCCTCTTTCCACTTTTATGTGGGTTCAAGGGAAAGCATTCCAGGTTTCTAAGCAAGAGCCTTTACTGGCTGAGCTATCTCACTGAAAAACTGTAAGTTTTACATCTTACATTTTTTATCACATTACTTATCATGAATTATAGACAGAAAAACCATATAGTTTAAAAGTAATAAGTTTACTTCCTTTAGAGGGGAAGGGGGAAGAAAGAGAGAGAAAGAGAGAGAGAGAGAGAGAGAGAGAGAGAGAGAGAGAGAGAGAGAGAGAGAGAAAGATTGACTTATGGGAATGAGTCTGATTTCATATATGCCTTAACATTGAACCTGCTATAGGTGGTAAATAAATACTCCACCACTCTACCTGACCATTGTTATTTTTTTTAATATTTTTTATTATTACATATTTTCCTCAATTACATTTAGAATGCTATCCTAAAAGTCCCCCACTTCCCTATCCACCCATTCCCATTTTTTGGCCCTGGCATTCCCGTGTACTGGGGCATATAAAATTTGCATGTCCAATGGGCTTCTCTTTCCAGTGATGGCCGACTAGGCCATCTTTTGATACACATGCAGCTAGAGTCAAAAGCTCCGGGGTACTGGTTAGTTCATAATGTTGTTGCATCTACAGGGTTGCAGATCTCTTTAGCTCCTTGGATACTTTCTCTAGCTCCTTCTTTGGGGGCCCTGTGCTCCATCCAATAGCTGACTGTGAGCATCCACTTATGTGTTTGCTAGGCCCCAGCCTAGTCTCACAAGATGAGCATAGTTATACACAAGAAGGGAATGGAAGCAACTATGCAGTTTTAAATAATTTGTTGCAGCAAGGAGTTTACAAATATATACATATATGTTCATTTTCCCAGTGAGGACAATGATGACTAATCTGAATGTGAGAAATAAAGTAGGCAGACTGGGAGCAAGGGCTTCATATTGAACAGAAAGTTAGACAATATCACCCTGATTTACAGTGGTTCCATCTAGATGGAAGAGATTTTATTTGGCTCTATTGCCTGCAAGTTCATTTCAAGTGAAGTTCTTCGAAGAATAGTCATTAATTGCAGTAATCCTAATTAGATTTTACCTTTGTCCAGGCATCTCTTTTTACTTTTATTTTCCTCCCTTTAAGGGTAGTAGCTTACAAAATTACCAGCATTATGACAGTTTCCTCCCTGAAGTGCCTACTTCAGATGTTATTACTTGATGTGACTGATATGTTAAAGGGAATTCTCTATAGCGGTGACCATTGAAAGCTGAAAATATATGAGAAAAGTTGGTGCTGGGGCACTCCGTATCCCATTATGAAATACCACATGGAAGACAACGTATTCAGAGCAAAATTTAATGGATTTAGATGAAAATATCATAAATTTCAAAATTAGAGAGGCTGAAATACCTAGAGGCTTCAAATAAATACAAGGAGCAGATATTTGGACAGTTTCTTGGATCAGATACCCACTCTCTATTTCTTTCTTGTTCTCTCTCTCTCTCTCTCTCTCTCTCTCTCTCTCTCTCTCTCTCTCTCTCTCTCTCTCCAATCTTTGTGTGTAGCATTGTACAAATGGGGGGCATATGCAAAAATGTATTTGTGCTTCTAAGAGTCTGTGAAAATGAGTATAGAGGCCAGAGATTCATACCTGATGTGTTCATTGATTGTTCTCCAACTTAGTAAGTAAAGAAGGATCACTTATTGAACATTTTCTCACTGAAGGGTTGTTTTATATTGAACTGTATTATTTAACATATGGTATCTTGCTGGACCTTCAATTATTTAAAGCAGAATCCCTCATTGAATCTTCTTTTTTAAAAATATTTTTTATTACATATTTTCCTCAATTACATTTCCAATGCTATCCCAAAAGTCCCCCATACCCTCCCCCCTACTTCCTTACCTACCCATTCCCATTTTTTTGGCCCTGGCGTTGCCCTGTACTGGGGCATATACAGTTTGCGTGTCCAATGGGCCTCTCTTTAGAGTGATGGCCGACTAGGCCATCGTTTGATACATATGCAGGTAGAGTCAAGAGCTCCGGGGTAATGGTTAGTTCATAATGTTGTTCCACCTATAGGGTTGCAGATCCCTTTAGCTCCTTGGGTACTTTCTCTAGCTCCTCCATTGGGAGACCTGTGATCCATCCAATAGCTGACTGTGAGCATCCACTTCTGTGTTTGCTAGGCCCCGGCATAGTCTCACAAGAGACAGCTACATCTGGGTCCTTTCGATAAAATCTTGCTAGTGTATGCAATGGTGTCAGCGTTTGGAAGCTGATTATGTGGTGGATCCCTGGCTATGGCAGTCTCTACATGATCCATCCTTTCGTCTCAGCTTCAAACTTTGTCTCTGTAACTCCTTCCATGGGTGTTTTGTTCCCAATTCTAAGGAGGGGCATAGTGTCCACACTTCAGTCTTCATTCTTTTTGAGTTTCATGTGTTTAGCAAATTGTATATTATATCTTGGGTATCCTAGGTTTGGGGCTAATATCCACTTATCAGTGAGTACATATTGTGTGAGTTCCTTTGTGAATGTGTTACCTCACTCAGGATGATGCCTTCCAGGTCCATCCATTTGGCTAGGAATTTCATAAATTCATTTTTTTAATAGCTGAGTAGTACTCCATTGTGTAAATGTACCACATTTTCTGTATCCATTCCTCTGTCGAGGGGCATCTGGGTACTTTCCAGCTTCTGGCTATTATAAATAAGGCTGCTATGAACATAGTGGAGCATGTGTCCTTCTTACCGGTTGGGACATCTTCTGGATATATGCCCAGGAGAGGTATTGCTGGATCCTCTCGTAGTACTATGTCCAATTTTCTGAGGAACTGCCAGACTGATTTCCAGAGTGGTTGTACAAGCCTGCAATCCCACCAACAATGGAGGAGTGTTCCTCTTTCTCCACATCCTTGCCAGCATCTGCAATCACCTGAATTGTTGATCTTAGCCATTCTCACTGGTGTGAGGTGGAATCTCAGGGTTGTTTTGATTTGCATTTTCCTGATGATTAAGGATGTTGAACATTTTTTCAGGTGCTTCTCTGCCATTCGGTATTTCTCAGGTGAGAATTCTTTGTTCAGTTCTGAGCCCCATTTTTTAATGGGGTTATTTGATTTTCTGAAGTCCACCTTCTTGAGTTCTTTATACATGTTGGATATTAGTCCCCTATCTGATTTAGGATAAGTAATGATCCTCTCCCAATCTGTTGGTTGTCTTTTTGTCTTATTGACTGTGTGTTTGCTTTGCAGAAGCTTTGGAGTTTCATGAGGTCCCATTCGTCAATTCTCGATCTTACAGCACAAGCCATTGCTGTTCTATTCAGGAATTTTTCCCCTGTGCCCATATCTTCAAGGCTTTTCTCCACTTTCTCCTCTATAAGTTTCAGTGTCTCTGGTTTTGTGTGAAGTTCCTTGATCCACTTAGATTTGACCTTAGTACAAGGAGATAGGAATGGATCGATTCACATTCTTTTACATGATAACAACCAGTTGTGCCAGCACCATTTGTTGAAAATGCTGTCTTTCTTCCACTGGATGGTTTTAGCTCCCTTGTTGAAGATCAAGTGACCATAGGTGTGTGGGTTCATTTCTGGGTCTTCAATTCTGTTGCATTGGTCTACTTGTCTGTCAGAATACCAGTACCATGCAGTTTTTTTTTAATCACAATTGCTCTGTAGTACAGCTTTAGGTCAGGCATGGTGATTCCACCAGAGGTTCTATTATCCTTGACAAGAGTTTTTGCTATCCTAGGTTTTTTGTGATTCCAAATTAATTTGTAGATTGCTCTTTCTAATTCGTTGAAGAATTGAGTTGGAATATTGATGAGGATTGCATTTAATCTGTAGATTGCTTTTGGCAAGATAGCCATTTTTACAATGTTGATCCTGCCAATCCATGAGCATGGGAGATCTTTCCATCTTCTGAGATCTTCTTTAATTTCTTTCTTCAGAGACTTGAAGTTTTTATCATAGAGATCTTTCACTTCCTTAGTTAGAGTCACACCAAGATATTTTATATTATTTGTGACTATTGAGAAGGGTGTTGTTTCCCTAATTTCTTTCTCAGCCTGTTTATTCTTTGTGTAGAGAAAGTCCATTGACTTTTTTGAGTTAAGCAGAGTCTTTTGCAAAAACTGAAAGGACCATAACTTGGCTAGACTATAGGGCTAGTGAGTACAAAGTACTAATAATGTCTCTTCTCTCCTAATTCTGAGGTTACTCAGGTATATTGCCATTCCCAACCTTTATTGGGTATTGGCAATCTGAACTTACCTGGAAAGCATTTTTGTACTAAGCCTTCACATTATTCCAAAAGACTTGAGTATTCTAAGGTATTCTTACATACTCTATAATTATGGTTTAATCATTTCTACATTTATGACAATACGAAATCGTATTCATTAATTTGATTAATAAGTAAATAATTTTAAGCAGTGGACTTGGAATATAAGTAATGTGTAGGAGCTTAGAGTCAATAGAAAAAAATTGAACATAATCTAAATGAAGTGCCATTTGGAATCCTATAAGATTCAGGACAAAGAGAATTATGTTGTTTCAGAGGACACAGAAAGGAAAACGAAACAATGATATCATCTGCTTTACAATAATTCTAACTAATTTTCCACTTCATGGATCTGGAGTATAAGAATGAAAAAAAAAAAGAACACTTTGTACCAAGAAAAGAGTTGTCAGCCATGAAGGACCTCCTAAAATATATGCTTATGATGAATGTATGTATAGGCTCACATATTTACCATTTTTTAACATAAGGAATCTAATATAATATTGTTGTTCTTTAACTAACATATTGTAACTCAAATGTTGAATAAGAATAAACATATATATGTTCTTTTACGTTGGAGTATGTTTCAGAAAGAAAAAAAAATAGATGCTCTCTACACAAAGGTCACACCAGAAGAGAGCTCATCTCCCAGGGGCTCAGAGTTCAGATTTCCACTTTCTCTCCAAAAATGGTCAAAAGTGGGACTGACCAGTAGCTCAGAGGGCACAGGGACAGTGGAGCAACTGTGACAGGATCCTTCTAATCTCCATCTCCAAGTGGGAGCTGGGGCTGTTCCACAACCCTATGTACATAGGTCCTGTGAGAAGATAGCTAGTCTCCCAGGAGTGCTGACACAGGCTTTCGGGCACCCAGGAGGGACAAGCTCCAGCCAGGGACAGTAAGACCAACTGACACCAGAGATAACCAAATGGCACAGAAGCACAAGAAACTGACCATCAGGAAACAAGGCTACTTGGCATCATTAGAACCCAGTTCTCCAACATCAACAAGTCTTGGATACCCCAACACAATGGAAAAGCAAGATTTGGATTAAAAATCACACCTCATGATGGTGATAGAAGACTTTAAGAAGACTATAAATAACTCACTTAAAGAAATATAGGAGAACACAGGTAAACAGGTAGAAGCCCTTAAAGAGGAAAAACAAAAATCCCTTAAAGAATTAGAGGGAAACACAAACAAAGAGGTGAAGAAATTGATCAACACCATTCAGGATCTAAAAGTGAAAGTAGAAGCAATGAAGAAATAACAAAGTGATACATATCTAGAGATTAAAAAGGAAAGAGATCAGGAGTCATAAGTGCAAGCAACACCAACAGAATATAAGAAACAGAAGAGTAAATCTCAGGTACAAAAGATATATAGATAACATTGACAAAACAATCAGAGAAAATTCAAAATGCAAAAAGGTACTAACCCAAATCACTCAGGACACAATGTGAAGACCAAGCCTAAGGATAATAGGTATAGAAAAAAGCAAAGATTCCCAACTTAAAAGGCCAATGAATATTTTCAACAAAATTATATAAGAAAAAATTCCATAAGCTAAAGAAAGAGATGCCCATGAACGTACAAGAAATCTACAGAACTCCAAATAGATTGGACAGAGAAGATATTCCTCCTGTCACATAATAATCAAAACACCAAATGCCCCAAAGAAAGAAAATAAAAAGAGTAAGGGAAAATGTTCAAGTAACATATATAGACACATCATAATTACACTAGATTTTTCGGCAGAGACTAGAAAATCCTGAAGATCCTGGGCAGATGTCATACACACCCTAAGAGAACAAAAATGCAAGCTCAAGCTACTATAACCAGCAAAACTCTCAATTACCATAGATGGAGAAACCAAGATATTCCATGATGAAACAAAATGTACACAATATCTTTCCCAAATCTATCACTACAAGGAAAAATAGATGGAAAACTCCAACACAAGGAGGGTAACTACACCTTAAAAAAAGAGCAAGAAAATATCCTTCTTTTTATTTATTTATTTATTTATTTGTTTATTTGTTTATTTGTTTATTATATGTAAGTACACTGTAACTGTCTTCAGACACTCCAGAAGAGGGTGTCATATCATGTTACAGATGGTTGTGAGCCACCATGTGGTTGCTGGGATTTGAACTTCGGACCTTCAGAAGAGCAGTCGGGTGCTCTTACCCACTGAGCCATTTCACCAGCCCCTGAAAATAACCTTCTCTTAACAAACCAAAAAGAAAATATCAACATAAGCATAATTCCACCTCTAACAACAAAAAAATAAAAAGAAAGAAGGAAAAAAAAAAAGAGGAAACAACAATCTCTTTTCCTTAATATCTCTTAATATAGAAACTTAATAGGCTCAATTCCTCAATAAAAAGACATAGACTAACAGACTGGATATGTAATCAGGGCCCAACATCTTACTGCCTACAAGAAACATACCTCAGTAACAAAGACAGACATTATCTCAGAGTAAAATGCTGGAAAACAATTTTCCAAACAAGTGGTCCAAAGAAACAAGCTGGAGTAACCATTCTAATATCAAATAAAATCAATTTTCACCCAAAAGTTATCAAAAAACATAAGGAAGGACACTTGATACTCATCAAAGGAAAAAAAATCTACCAAGAAGAACTCTGAATTCTGACCATCTGTGCTCTAAATACAGGGGCACCCACTTTCATAAAAGAAACTTTAGTAAAGCTCAAAGCACACATTGTACCTCACACAATAATAGTGGAAGACATCAACACCACACTCTCAATAATGGACAGATCATGGGAACAGAAATTAAACAGAGACATAGTAAAACATAAAAGTTATGAACCAAATGGTTTCAACAGATATAGAATATACCTTCTTCTCAGCACCTTATGGTACGTTCTCCAAAACTGACCATATAATTGGTCACAAAACAAAAAAGGATATTGAAATTAGCCCATGCATTATATCAGATCACCATGGACTAAAGTTGGTCTTCAATAACAACAAAATCAATAGAAAGCCCACATAAACATTGACGTAGAATAATACTCTACTCAATGCCAACTTGGTCAAGAAAGAAATAAAGAAAGAAATTAAAGACTTTTTAGAATTCAATGAAAATGAAGCCACAGCATATAGAATGAAAGTAGTGCTCAGAGGAAAATCATAGTTTTGAGAGCTTCCCAAAAGAAACTAGAGAGACCATAAACAAGCAGCTTTACAGCATATCTGAAAGCTCTGGAATAAAAAGAAGCAAGTACACCCAAGAGAAGTAGACAGCAGGAAATAGTAAAACTCTCGACTGAACTGAACCAAGCAGAAAAAAAAGAACTATACAAAAAAAAAAAAAAAAAAAAAGCCTGGAGATTGTTCTTTGAGAAAATCCACAAAATAGATCAACCCTTATCCCCTTATCCTGACTAACTAGAAGGCACTGATACAGTATCTTAATTAACAAAATAAGAAATTAAAATGGAGACATAATTACAGGAACTGAGGAAATCAAAAAAAAAAAAAATCACCAGATTCTATTACAAAAGCCTATACTGAACAAAACTGGAAAACCTGGATAAAATCTTAGACAGATACCAGGAACAAAAGTTAAATCAAGTTTGGATTAACCGTCTAAACAGTCCCATAGCCCTTTAAG
This sequence comes from Mus musculus, assembly GCF_000001635.26. Taxonomy (NCBI): domain Eukaryota; kingdom Metazoa; phylum Chordata; class Mammalia; order Rodentia; family Muridae; genus Mus; species Mus musculus. Next base: position 114,409,584 of record NC_000067.6, read on the forward strand.
AAATAGAAGCAGTCATTACTACTCCCCCCCCCCAAAAAAAAAAGCCCAGGACCGGAGGGGGTTTAGTACAGAGTTCCCTAAGACCTTCAAAGAATATCTAATACCAAGACATACTGTTAAATCAGCATCATTTGTTGAATATGAACTTCCCCTTCCAAGTTAGTTTTGGATTCTTTGTCAAAAATAGTGTCTGTACATATGTGGGTTTATTTCTGTGTATTTAAATCAATTTGCTTGATTCATCTGTCTGGTTTTTTATCAGTACCATTCAGTTTTAATTGCTATTGCTTTGTAGTGTAGCTTTAGGTCTAGGATGGTGATACCTCCCTGTTCTTTTATGTTTAGGATTGTTTTCTCTATCTTAAGTTTTTGTTTTCCACATGTAATTGAAGAACAAGGGGAGAGAGAGAGCATAAAGGGAATGAGGGGGCAATATTAGACATAGAGAAAGACAGGAGTGAAGTTCAGAAGTTGAGGAGAATGAATGAAAATATTCAGCTACCGGGGGCAGGGGGTGGGGGGAATCTCTAGAAAGTCCAAGAGACTCAAGATGAGGGAGGCTTCTAGGAGTCAATGCAGGAATGATGACACTAATCTACTTACAAATCTTTTGACCCAAATTTGGTCCTAACTAATAGAAATTCATGGACAAAGATGGAGCAGAGATTGAAGGAATAGCTAAATAGTAACTGATCCACTTTGAGACCTATCCCTTGGTCAGGCATCAATCTCCCATAACATGTATGATGCTATGTTGTGCTTACAGGCAGGAGCCTAGCATAGAGGCACTGTTAGAGGCTCTATCAAGCACCTGACTGAGACAGATGCAAATACTTATAGACAAACATTGGACCCCTATGGAAGAGTTACAGGAAGAATTATAGACCCTCAAGGAGAGAGCAACACCACAGAAAAACCAGCTCTACCAACCTGGACCTCTGTGATCTCCTAGTGACCCAGTCACCAACCAAAGAGCATATATGGACCAGGAACCCTGGCACATAGGTTACAGAGGGCTGCCATGTCTGGCCTCAAAGGGAGAGGGTGTGCCAAATCATGCAGAGACATGATGCATCAGGGTAGGGGGAAACATAGGATGTCTTCTCAGAGATGAAGAGTAGGCTGGATTGAGTGCAGAACTCTGTGAGGGGGACTGGGAAGGAGGCAGCATTTGAGGTGTAGATTAATAAAACTCAGAGTAATGCAGTCTGAATTATATATTTGTTGGTATGTGTATATTATTGCAGGTTCACACAAAGGCCAGAGAGAGCACTAGATCACTAGAAGCCTGAGTTACAGATCATTGCAAATCATCTGACTGGGGTTTTCTTCAAGAACAGTATGCGCTCTTAAATACTGAACAATATCTTGAATCCCAGCCTATTATCTATTTCTCTCAAGCATAATTCAGACTAGGATTTTAGACATCTCACTGTTTCGGCTAGAATATGGGTGGTACGCAGAGGGATTGCAAGTCTATCAAGACTTCATCACCAGCTAGATGATATAATCTATTCTTGAGAGTGGGTGAATTCTGGGAATAGAATAGACCACAAACTCTTAAGTTAGAAACAAACTGTTGTATATCTGTTACAGATATCTGTTCATTATCTAAGTACAGCTAGGGCAAGTAGAGAAAGCTCAGATCGTAAAATGATTTCTGTACAAACATGAGAACAAAAATTCATCCCAAAAGCCCCTGTAACCATAGCTGCAGCTGGTGTTAATCAGTTGTATTCCAGCAATTGAAAGAGTGAAGATAGGCAAATTCCCATGTCTCACTAGACAGCCTGCCTAGCTTACTTTGTGAGCCACTGGCCAATGAGAGACTTTCTCTAAAAGACAAGATGAAAAGCACCTGAAGAATAATACCTGAAATTAATCTCTGGTGTCAGGACTTAAATCATTTTGAAAACTAAGTCATAAACCTCATAAATAGGAATACTGCTCTTCACAGGGAGCCTGGAAAAGATACTTCATCTTCTCAATAAAGTGAGGACATAGCCAGAAGCTGCCATCTCATATTAGCTGGATACTGAATCCTTTGGTCCTTTGATTTTGAACTCTTAGCCGAGAGAAGTGAGAGAAATGCATTGCTTTTAAAGCATCTACAGGATATTTTCTCATAAAGAAGCTAGAATGAACTAGAACAAATTTTAGGTCCTAGCACATTTCCAGCTATTAGTGATGCACTCTCTCTGTTTCTCTGTCTCTCTGTCTCTCTCTGTGTCTCTGTCTCTGTCTGTCTGTCTGTCTGTCTGTCTGTCTGTCTGTCTCTCTCTCTCTCTCTCTCTGTATGTGTTCAGTTGTATACAATTATGCATGAAAATGTATATGTGTGGAAGACAGAGGACAACCATTGCTATCATTTCTCAAGCATTGTCCACCTTGCATTCTGAAATGGGGTCCTTCAGTCCCCAGGAATTCTCCAAATACAATAGATAACTGACAAGTAAACCCTGAGAATTTAGCTTTATGAGTGCATTTTTAAATACACTAGTCTAGCTGGATTGCACACTCTAGGAATCCAGTTGCTATATATGTTTTTTAAAATAAAATAATGGAACAAATATAATGTGGCATAGGTAAACCATCAATTTCACTGATTTTCTTTAGTCAAATCCACTCTCTTTATTTCCAACCCCCACCCGCCCCCATGATTTTGAGTGGCTTGATGTCAAATCAGAAACACTGGAGCATCAGAAAGCTTTATTCTATGAGGCATCCCAGTTGCTGACAGATGATTGGCAGAAGGGGTTTATCCTGTACCCATCAGCATTGATGGGAAAATAAGAGCATAGTTTATAGGCATTCTCATTTCTATATTCTCCAGAAAGAGGATTGGGTGATAGCTTTTGCATTCTCTGAATTCATCTTTGTAAATGTTCCCAGGTATAATTTCAAAACACCAAGTAAAATTCCTTTGCTTTCTACAGCTTATATGCAAAGAATTCAAATTGTGTCTCACCAACATCTCATTCATTTATTTGCCCAGAATAGTCACCAAAATCATTCCTACCTGATTTAATTTTATTATATAAACAAATTTCTTTGTGAAGTCCATATTAGTTTAAATGTGCACAAAATAGAAAATACAGACATTAAAATGTAACGTTAATCATATTTTATAAAGATTTTTGGGTGGCTTTTCCCCACTTTCTGCTCTATAAGTTTCAGTGTCTCTGGTTATATGTGGATAATGACCAGTTGTGCCAACACCATTTGTTGAAAATGCAATATTTTACCCACTGGATGGTTTTAGCTCCCTTGTCAAAGATCAAGTGACCATACGTGTGTGGGTTTATTTCTGGGTTTTCAATTCCTGAATAGAACAGCAATGGCTTGTACTGTAAGATCAAGAATTGACAAATGGGACCTCATAAAATTGCAAAGCTTCTGTAAGGCAAAAGACACTGTCAATAAGACAAAAAAGGCCACCAACAGATTGGGAAAGGATCTTTATCAATCCTAAATCTGATAGGGGGACTAATATCCAATATATATAAAGAACTCAAGAAGATGAACTCCAGAAAATCAAATAACCCCATTAAAAAATGGGGCACAGAGCTAAATAAAGAATTCTAAACTGAGTAATATCTAATGGCTGAGAAGCACCAGAAAAAAAATGTTCAACATCTTTAATCATCAGAGAAATGCAAATCAAAACAACCATGAGATTCCACCTCACACCAGTCAGAATGGCTAAGATAAAAAATTCAGGTGACAGCAGATGCTTGCAAGGATGTGGAGAAAGAGGAACTCTCCTCCATTGCTGGTGGGATTGCAAGCTGGTACAAACTCTCTGGAAATCAGTGTGGCAGTTCCTCAGAAAATTGGACATAATACTACTGGAGGATTCAACAATACCTCCAGGGCATATATCCAGATGTTCCAACTGGTAATAAGAACACATGCTCCATTATGTTCATAGCAGCCTTATTTATAATAGCCAGAAGCTGGAAAGAACCCAGATGTCCCTCGACAGAGAAATGGATACAGAAAATGTTTTACATTTACACAATGGAGTACTACTCAGCTATAATAAATGAATTTATGAAATTCCTAGGCAAATGGATGGATCTGGAGGGTATCATCCTGAGTGAAGTAACCCAATCACAAAATAACTCACATGATGTGCACTCAGTGATCAGTGGGTATTAGCCCAGAAATTTAGAATATCCAAGATACACTTTGCAAAACACATGAAACTCTAGAAGAAGGAAGACTAAAGTGTGTATACTTTGCCCCTTCTTAGAATTATTTAGAACAAAATACCCACGGAAGGAGTTACAGAGACAGAGTTTGGAGCTGAGATGTAAGCATAGACCATCCAGTGACTGCCCCACCCAGGGATTCATCCCAAAATCAGCCACCAAACCCAGACACTATTGCATATGCCAGCCAGATTTTGCTGAAAGGACCGTGATATATCTGTCTCTTGTGAGGCTATGCCAGTGCCTGGCAAATACAGAAGTGGATGCTCACAGTCAGCTATTGGAGGGAACACAGGGCCCCCGATGGAGGATCTAGAGAAAGTACCCAAGGAGCTGAAGGGGTCTGCAACCCTATATTTGGAACAACAATTCAAACTCACCAGTACCCCCAGAGCTCGTGTCTTTAGCTGCATATGTAGTAGAAGATGGCCTACTCAGCCATCATTGGAATGAGAGGCCTCTTGGATTTGCAAATTTTATATGTCCCAGTATAGGGGAACACTGCGACCAAGAAGTGGGAGTGGGTGGGTAGGGGAGGGTGTTGGAGGAGTGTATCTGGGACTTTCAGGATAACATTTGAAATGTAAATGAACAAAATACCTAATAAAAAAATTGAAAAAAGTTAAAAAAAATTCTAATAAAAAGTACCAAGTTAAAAAAATAAAAAGATTTTGGTTTTTATTATTTATTTATTTATTTATTTATTTATTTATTTATTTATTTGTGGTGAGTCAGGTTACAAAGTATTTTTCTTTTTCCTCCTTTGGTTTGTGGTCAATGAAATTTAGGAAGTATTTTAGGAAGATCATCTCCAGTGCTGACAACATTGAAACAAATTTACACAATATATGTGTGAAAGACATTCCTGACTGTCAACTTGACTGGACATGGAATAAAGTAAAAACAAAGCTGCTGTGGACTCCATTGAGGAATTTTCTTGATAGATTATTTAAAGTGGAAAACACCATTCTCATATAAATGTCATCTGGTGCCAGCTCAGATTGAAGTGTGGTAGAAAGAAAATTTGCTTTTTGACCACATGCCTCATTCTTACTGGGAATTTATACTTGACCTTGCCTTATCTCTCCTCTGACATTAGACAAGTGCCTTTGATATTCAAATGTACACTGATACAGCAGCATTATAGGAACCCTCAAGGCCTTCCATACCAGATTGAGATAGCAGAGATATCTACCTTTCCTGACTAAACAAAATTCTGATTCTCAGTCTCTCAGGTTTGAATGAGTCACTGATGAGACTACTCAGACCAGACTGCATAAGGCAATCTTTAAAAAAGAAATCCCCCCTTCCACATAATCGTTCTATGGGTTCTATTCCTCTAGTTAATCCTTGATCAACATACTACTCATAGTCAATTTTAGAAGAAAGAATAGGGGCTCTTTTAGAATGAAAGAAGAATGAAAAATATCACGTCATCTGTCATCTCTTTGGCATCACATTGAGGAGAGAAACCATCAAATTTCCCATTTTAGAGACTGTTAGAGTGAGACATAAATTATTGCATCACCCCCCCCCCCATGTAGCAACTTCTGATTTTCATTCCTTTCACTAAAGTTCTCATTTTAAAATTTGGTTAATCAAAACATTTAAATGCTTTTCTTCATTTGAATTTTTACATCTCCCCATCTAGAAATAACCTAGCACTGGTCTTTATTTTTATTAAGGTCATGGGCCTGACTAGGGTTGTTTTGTTGTTTTGTGTTTTCTCAACTTAACAAAGGCTAGAGTCATATAAGAAGAGGAACCTCAATTGCTAAAATGCCTTGATTGACTGGCTGGTGGACATGTCTGTGGAACATTGTGTTTCTTAATGACTGATGTGTCAGGACCTAGATGTGTGTGGATAGTGACAGTGCTACATAAAAGTTCCTTAATGTATAAGAAATAAGGCTAAACAAGCCATGGAGAGCAAGTTTGTAAGAACCATTCTTTCATAGTCTCTCCTTAAGTTCCTGACTCCAGGTTCCTGCTCTGCTTGGATTCCAATCTTGGCTTCCTTTAATGATTGATAATTGGGATGTTTAAGACACATCCTACCAAAGTTGCTTTGCTCACAGTCTTTTTCATAATAACAGAAAGCAAATTAAGACACTCCCACATGTAATGTAACATACATTGTGAATCCTTGTCTATCATATCATATCTCCTTGAATTTTTATTCTTTCTCATTTTGGTGGCAGCATGCCTATATCCTTCCCTCATAATCTTTACTCAAATCCCTTACATGGCTCCTCTTGATTGTTCTTATGCAATAAGTCAAAATTATAGGTGAACACACTTAATTATAGGCTATGGCCTTCTTTTGAATTAAAAATAATCAGAATACATTAACATTTTGCAATATGTCTCCAGGTGGTCTTGTTTGAGGGAAGAAAACACTCTTTCATTTAAAAGTCAAACCAACTTAGCGTTTATGTAGCTGTTAAAAAAATGCTGGTGCTTAAACGTTTGCTCCCAATTTTGGAACCCAGCATTGGAAAATAACTTTTGTAGAGTCCATTCCAAGTAAATCCTTAGATATGCCCTCATTAATATACAGAGTTTGATGTCTGTGTCAATGGCTAATGGATATATGAAAAATAATAATGTTTTATCCTGACCATTTACAACTATCTAAATCATGTTTCATTAATTACTTCAAAGGTGGTATCATAATATGCTAAGAAAAAAAGGAAAGGGAAATTATTCTTGAGCTTGTTATGTAGCATATTTAGTAGAATACTTGCTTATAACTCACAAGAATCTGGGTTTGGTCTTCAGCAGCATATCAATTAGGCTTATGGTATATGAATGTAATCATAGAAATTGGCAGATAGATGTGGGAATTCAAAGCCACTTTGACTACATAGCGAAGTTTAGGAAAGTTTAGGTTGTAAAAGGAAATATATTACCAAAATTCCAGTAATTTAATGAGAGGATGCAGAAACAAGAAAACAGGAGGGTAATGATAACTGAAAAAGAAGAATGATGGACACATGTGAAACGGGATTTTTATTCTAGCACTTGACGTTTTTGTAAGAGTCATCACAGTCTTGCTTCTGAGACATTCACTCTCTGCTTTGCTCTAATATCACACACCTAAATGTGATGAGAACTCACTGATGAATTCTGGAAAACACCAAGGGATAATTTCTAGGCACTGAACTCTGGAAAAACCTGAAACTCTAATCTAATTACTCTAATCTAGTCTAATTACTAATCTAATCTCTAATTACTAATTATTAATCAATATAATCTCTAATTACTAATTACTAATCTAGTAATCTAATCTCTAATTACTAATTACTAATTTATTCTAATAACTAATCTAATATAATTTCTAATCTAATTACTAGAACTAATTTTGGAGAAGATAACAGGGATCTAGAAGATATAAGGGAGGAGTCTTGAAGAGTAGTGCTTTAATGACTCAGAAGATCCACCACAGAGAGTAGAATGATAGAAGAGAGCTTGATTAAAATGTAGAAGTGTGATTTATTCACTAAATGCTGCTTCTAATACATAAGCCATGGCATGCTGAGAACTGTACTGCGCTGGACTTAACTTTAAAGTTGAGAGACTTTGCAGCTTTTATTTTTGGTGGCTTCTTTTCTTTTTCTTTTCTTTTCTCTTTCTCTTTCTTTTCTTTTCTTTTCTTTTTTTCTGTAGCATGGGTCAGAATATATGGGCAACTGGGAATGTATTTGTGGGGTTTTAAATGTCTAGTATAATATCAGAGGTATAGATGTATTTTCTGTGCTCTTACAGAAGAAAGAATGTGAACTAGGAAACAGCAGTCTCTGTGACCAGAGACTATGTAGCCAGCATTGTAATAGACCCACTGGAGGTAAGAAAGTATTTCCGTTAAACATGATTCATTAGTAGGTGTTGGCTCAATTTTTAGAGTTTTATCCTGAATAGTTAATTTTAGACATATTATAGCATATCATAATTTGGAAAATTGGTGATAATTAACTCAATCCTATATACAAAACAAAGCTTAAGGCATTATTACACCAAATTTCTTTGTAAAGTACAAGTAAGGTGTTCCATAAAGATAGTTTTGATAGATTAACTGAGAAAACAGCTGATGACAAGAGTCTGGGGGAGGATATGGTGTGGTCTTAGCTATACACATAATGTGAAGTTCACCAGGGTATAGCTTTATCATTTCCAGACTTCTTGGCATAAAACAGGTTATACTTCTCGCTCTTTGAAGAGACAGTCCTGTGTGTTTAACATTTCCAATTCCCTTGGTGCTTATTTTTTTTAAAACAAGGACTTCAGTGCTCCCTAGAAGGAAGATGATTGAGTTTGTCTTTGTCTTCAGCTAATATACTGTGTCACATACACGAACATGAAGACCCATGTCTTATCCTTATCCTTAGAACCAAACCCCTGTAAAAATCTGGACATGGTAATTCACACTTGCTCTCACCTCCTTATACACAATAATTTACAATGGAGAAACTGGAATCAGAAGTCAAGAAGTTCCCAGTCTAGACCCTGAAATATGACAGTTTCTTTTTACTCCATACTTCCGGTTTTGCCAAAGACAAAATACATAAAATAAACCTGACAAAGTAAATCTCAAAAGGAAGGGTTTATGTTGACCCATAGTTTGAGGACAAAGTCTATCATATTGGCCAAACATAACCATAGGATCAGGAGGCAGGTGTTCATACTATATCCACTGTTCAGGGAGCAGAGAAAGATGAGGGCTACATTTAGATTGTTTAGCCCAGGATCCCAGCCCATGGAATGCCACTGTCCAAACATGGGGAGGTTCTCCAAACCTAAATTGACCCAGTCTAAAATTTGATTCATAGATATTCTAGGAGATTTGTCTCCTACGTGATTCTAGATCTGGTCAAGTTGACAATTCTTATGCATCATCATACTCCTCTAGAAGAAAAGACAGTGAAACACAATCTTAGAAGAGAAAATTATTTTCAGTGCACATGGTGAAAGTAATAGTGAGTAAATATAAAAAATATACAACATGGAATGTTGTTTACAGTCTTTAAATTATAAAGGGAATTTAAGAAAATATCTGGCAGAAAATGGAGCTTGAATAAAATTAGAAGGTTATACGTATTCAGCAGAATTTTCAACATAAACCATCCCAGACTTCCCAACCTGGGAAGAGGGAACCTTAAGCAAATACTCGACTGGGTCTTATTGGCTACTGTGTATGTTTGTGTAATATTATATTTATTAGTAGTGATACAGGAGAGCTATGTTCACTCCGCATGTCAACATCCCTAGTCAGGTGGTTCGATGCTATATAAAAAAAGCAAGCTAATAAAAATTCTGTGCCAAACTATTAAATAGCATTGCTCCATGGGTTCTGCTTCAGTTCCTATTTTGGTTTTTCTGTTGACTTCACTCAATGCTGGACTGTGACCTGGAAATATGAATCAGATATATTATTTCTTCTTCAAAGTTACTTAGGATAATGGAGTTCATCACAGCAGCAAAAAGCAAACTAGAACAGTAAATAGGAAAGTGTCACTTGACAGCCTAATAATAGAGAAAATAAGACTTTGAGTGAAAATTCTCTTAAGGACCTTCTGTTACTACATCCTTTTATTGATTAAATAGATCTGGCAATAGTGGAGTAGTACAGCTGGGTGTTGAATGAAGCAACTGTGGAACAAATAAGCCTAATTATAGGCATTGTTAACATGAAGAAATGAGACTATGTCATTAAACTGAGTCATAGGTGAAGCTAGGACCTAGGTTCTAGGTGTTTGGATGCTGAATTGGCTTGAATAACAACTTTCTTTTCATACTGACTGACAATCGTATGTCCATTACCCCAGGTCTTGTAAATGGGACCTTATTTCTTATACTGTCTCTGCAGATCTAATTTGGAATATGTATATATGGAAATTGTGTGTGTGTGTGTGTGTGTGTGTGTGTGTGTGTGTGTGTGATGCAGAACACACTTATGCAATTTGAAATCAGTGAACATCTTTAGACTTTGTTCTTCAAGTGCTGTCTACCATGGTTTTTAAGACAGTTTCTTACCAAAGTGAGAAAACTGTAGAACAGCTGGCTAGAGGGTTGCAGAACAAGAAAGCTCTGGCATTTCTAGTTAGTTTCTAATTCATATCTAGTCTTATTCTACTTGGGAGATGTCTCTTCTGCCTGTTTGTACCATAGATAATGAAGAATTTCATTTTTTTTTTTACCCACATAGTTATTTCAGTGATATGTTACATCATTTGTTTTTGACAAACACTGTTTTAGGTATAGAAGCTATACACATACCTCAGCAGTAAAGAACACATACTGTTCTTACAGAGGACCAAGTTTTGATTCCTAGACCTCTCATGTGATAGTTTACAATCTCTTGTAACTCTAGCTCCAGAAGGCCTGACTACTCTGACATCGGTAGGTATTTCCGATTAAATTAGGTGTACATATTCTTGCACAGAAATTCACACATTGTCATAATTAAAAATAAAAAAATATGCCCATTGGACTTGCAAACTTTATATACCCCAGTACAGGGGAACGCCAGGGCCAAAAAGGGGGAGTGGGTGGGTAGGGGAGTGGGAGTGGGTGGGTATGGGGGACTTTTGGTATAGCATTGGAAATGTAAATGAGCTAAATACCTAATAAAAAATGGAAAAAAAAAGAAATTAATATTGAATATCAGCTGGAAATTTTCAGAGAAATATCTGTGAGCATATCTATTGTGGAGTAACTTCATTATGTTTATTAAAGAGGGAAGATACATTCTGGTTATGGGTAACACTATACCATGGGTTGAATCTTTGCACTGAATGAAATAAGAAAGCAAAGAGAATATAAACATTACTCCTCACTGCTTGTTGGTTGCATGAACATACAACATGGACAGATGTCTTATGCTCCTATTGCCATGGCTTAACAGGAATGACAGACTCGACTCTCAAATTGTGAGCTGAAATAAAGCCTTCTTTAACTAGTGTTTGTCAGAAATTTTATCCCATCTATCTAGAAATCAGCTACTATGGGATAAATTGAATGGAGGTGACAGTAAAATACAGGTGAGTGTTACTATGTATATGGGGAATAATTCCAATTGGAGTACTTCAACTCTTTTAATAGAACTAACTTATGAGCTTGACATAACACAAAAGGACAATATGGATGCTGTTGACAGAATCAGAGGCAGAAAGCAGCCAGAGAGATTCATCTTCATTCTAAGTGCTGGTAACAGGCCCCTTTATGCTTCCAAAGCTGGCAGAGAAATTGTGAATTTGAGTGATCCTCCTACCCCTGCTTCTTGAGACTCTTGGACTGTTGGTATCTGTAGCCATCTCTGCCCTCTAAAGGCCATTATTTTTTTTTTATTATTTATTTATTTATTTATTTATTTTTTTTTTTTTTTTCCATTTTTTATTAGGTATTTAGCTCATTTACATTTCCAATGCTATACCAAAAGTCCCCCTTACCCACCCACCCCCACTCCCCTACCCACCCACTCCCCCCCTTTGGCCCTGGCGTTCCCCTGTACCGGGGCACACAAAGTCTGCGTGTCCAATGGGCCTCTCTTTCCAGTGATGGCCGACTAGGCCATCTTTTGATACATATGCAGCTAGAGTCAAGAGCTCAGGGGTACTGGTTAGTTCATAATGTTGTTCCACCTATAGGGTTGAAGATCCCTTTAGCTCCTTGGGTACTTTCTCTAGCTCCTCCATTGGGAGCCCTGTGATCCATCCATTAGCTGACTGTGAGCATCCACTTCTGTGTTTGCTAGGCCCCGGCATAGTCTCACAAGAGACAGCTACATCTGGGTCCTTTCAGTAAAATCTTGCTAGTGTATGCAATGGTGTCAGCATTTGGAAGCTGATTATGGGGTGGATCCCTGGATATGGCAGTCTCTACATGGTCCATCCTTTCATCTCAGCTCCATACTTTGTTTCTGTAACTCCTTCCATGGGTGTTTTGTTCCCACTTCTAAGGAGGGGCATAGTGTCCACACTTCAGTCTTCATTTTTCTTGAGTTTCATGTGTTTAGGAAATTGTATCTTATATCGTGGGTATCCTAGGTTTTGGGCTAGTATCCACTTATCAGTGAGTACATATTGTGTGAGTTCCTTTGTGATTGTGTTACCTCACTCAGGATGATGCTCTCCAGGTCCATCCATTTGGCTAGGAATTTCATAAATTCATTCTTTTTAATAGCTGAGTAGTACTCCATTGTGTAGATGTACCACATTTTCTGTATCCATTCCTCTGTTGAGGGGCATCTGGGTTCTTTCCAGTTTCTGGCTATTATAAATAAGGCTGCTATGAACATAGTGGAGCATGTGTCCTTCTTACCAGTTGGGGCTTCTTCTGGATATATGCCCAGGAGAGGTATTGCTGGATCCTCCGGTAGTACTATGTCCAATTTTCTGAGGAACCGCCAGACTGATTTCCAGAGTGGTTGTACAAGCCTGCAATCCCACCAACAATGGAGGAGTGTTCCTCTTTCTCCACATCCTCGCCAGCATCTGCTGTCACCTGAATTTTTGATCTTAGCCATTCTCGCTGGTGTGAGGTGGAATCTCAGGGTTGTTTTGATTTGCATTAAGGAAAGCCGAGGGAGGATACACTGGCCTGCATTTTCACAGTCTTCAGAGGAGAGAGTTGAAAGGGCAGCAAGAGTAGATACTGGGAACAATATAAAGAGCTTCATCCCAGAAGTTGAGATGAGAGGTGAAAGCTGCTGAGGTAAGACCACAGCAGATGTACTGAGAACTGAATTGGCCTAAAGTTTACTTCCCTATAAAGAGAAAGTATTACATTCCACTGTGTGATAAATATCTATGGAATTATTTGAAAGGCACTGGCATTGTTTCTATGGGTTAAATTCTTGCCAGAAAAGCATGAGGAGCTAATGTCAGATCTCTAGTACTCATGTTAAGGTCAGGTGTTGTTGAATGTATTTAAGATCACAGTTCTCTGACCTTCACTTATACACCACAGCACATATACATAAGTGTTTATAAACAAAATAAAAAATATAAATCCCCTATCACTATGAAATTAAAATTGTATTTTGCTTTTCTTCCAATCACATTAGTGTACAGGGCCCTTGAGGTGTGTGTGTCTGTGTGTGTGTGTGTTTGTATGTGTGTGTATGTGTGTTAAATTTAAAGAGAATATTTAAAAGAAAATTTTAGACAAAAAAACCAAAGCTCAGCACTGTTTATATGAATTTATAGGTCTTCCAGGTGAGTAGATTTTGAAACCATGAAAGGAGTTTGGTTATTTAACTCTAAAGGAGGTCTGTGCTACTATGCTTTTTAGAATGGGTACTCATGATTGAACTCAGGTCTCTATGTTTGCTGAAGCCAACTGGGCCATTGTCCAATCCTTAGATAAAGATTTTTGGTATATTGAATTACATACATACACACACATATATATATGTGTGTGTATGTATGTGTGCATGCAGTGGCTATTCTGGGTTGTCAACTTGACTACATCTGGAATGAACTACAATCCAGAATTGGAAGGCTCAACTGTGACCCTAATCTGGAGACTGGGAGATACAAGTTTCTGACCTAGATCTTGGCATGGAGATCTTGAGGCATAGTGGCTATGAATCCCAAAAGATTAAGACAGGGAGATGTCTGAGTTCAAGGTCATCTGGGACAAAGCAAGTCCCAGATCCAGGTGTGGTGGCACACAACTTTAATCTGGGCCATACCTTCTGCTGAAGACCTACATAAGGACATTGGAAGACGGATGATTTTCTCTCTCTTCTTCACCTACTTACCTTTTGGGACTGAGCAACTGCTAGATCCTTGGACTTCCATTCACAGCTGTTGCTGAGCATTCTTGGGGAGTTTGACTACAGACTGTAAGTCATCAACAAATTTCCTTACTATCTAGAGCCTACCCATAAGTTCTGTGACTCTAGAGAGAACCCAGACTGACTGACTGACAATGTGTATATTTATATATATGACACCAAAATGAGTAATTGAAATCGTAACTATACAATGTCCATATTTTTCCTTTCTTATTTTTTAATTTAATCACCCCTCCCATTCCTACTCTGCTTTGCCTACTTGAGGGTGGCTCTCAACCAGGACTCCACATTCCCTGGAGCCACAAGTCTCTCAAGGATTAAACACATATTTTCCCACAACTTCTGCCTGAGCAGGCAGTCTTCTGCTATATTTTTGCCAGGTGCTTCCTGGTTTTATCCTCCTAGTTCCATGCATGTGTTTGCAAAATTCATTATGTCTTCATTTTTAATAGCTGAATAGTATTCCACTGAATAAATGAACCACATTTTCTGTATCTATTCTTCAGTTAAGGAACATCTGGGTTGTTTCCTGTTTCTAGGTATTCAATTATTGGCAAACTTCAGATTGAAAAAAAAATTTCACTAACACTACATCTGAGAGAGGTTTAATATCCAAAGTATATAAAGGACTCAAGAAGTTAACCTCCAAAAAACAAACAAACAAACAAACAAACAAATAACCCAATTGAAAAATGAGATACAGAGATAAACAGATTTCACAACAGTAGAATCTCAAATGGTCAAGAGGAACATAAAGAACTGTTTAAAATCCTTAGTCACCAGAGAAATGCAATTCAAAATGACCCTGAGCTTCTACCTCACACCAATCAGAATGGCTAAGATCAAATGCTCAAGTGACAGCACATCCTGGAGAGAATTTTGAGAAAGAGGAATGCTTCTCCACTCTTGAAATCAATCTGGCAGTTCCTCCAAAAATTGGAAATAGTTCTACCTGAAGGTCTACCTATACCACTCTTGGGCATATAACCAAAAGACATCCCACCATACCACTAGGACACATGCTCTACCATGTTCATAGTAGCTTTATTTGTAATAACTTATTTGTAATAATTTTATTTGTAATAACTACACATTGTATTGAACATGTGCAAGACCATATGAGAAGTATTATTACAGAAACGAAATTTCAAAGGAAGTAATTTTTCCTCAATGAATTTCAATTGTCTTTGTAGATAGAAAAGTAAATAAAGTTACATTTACAGAGGACTTGGTTTATATCGCATCTTATACCATGAATCCTAGGGACAAAAATAAGAAACAAGGAATCACTTTCATGGTTGTCATGTTAATTTCCTAACATTTGATACCAAGTAGGTGACCAAAGCAAATTAAAGATGAAATAATTTGTATGAATCTCACAATTCAAGGACAAGTTAATCCTGCAGGGAACACATGGAAGTAGGTGTATAGGGCATCTGGGCATACTTCATCCATTGTCAGAAAACAGAAAGATATGGATCCTGGCATTTTGCTTCATTCCTGATTTCTATTAATCCAGGAGTCTATATAGGTATTGTGCCCTCTAGAGTAGGATTTCTCACTTCCTTTACCTAATTTACATAATATGTGACAAACATATTCAGGATCTCATCTCAGTTATTAGACCTTATCAAGCTGTTAACCAATACTAGCCAGCACAGAGGTACATAACCTACTGTCATTTAAACACTCATACATTTGACAATGTTACTTTTCTGTGCTAAATGATATGACATAGTACTATGGGACAACTTGGACTGAAGCCTAGGTCATTGAAGTAGAAGAGCAGGCAAATACAGAGAAGTTTTGCAGAAAGCTCTATCTGAGAAGTTAAAGATGATGGTACCTTAGGAAAGTCAAAATTTCCTACAGGTGGTTAATCCAGAAATCAGAAAGCATAAGGGGTACTTGAGAATTTATTAATAATTGTCTGCAAAATCAGGTGTAAAGGAAAGTACAAGGAAGTACAAGGCTACTGAGTTGGGGCTATTAATTTTAAGAGTCACCTTGACAGAATCTGGAATCACCCAGAAGGGAGTCTCATTTGAGGGATAATGTAGATTAGATTGGCCTCTGGGCATGTTGATGGAGGAGGGAGGTGTTCTTGTCTTCTGTTAAAGTAAGCAGACTTACTGTCTTCCTTAGAGTTACTACTGCTATAATGAAACACCATGACCAAAGCAACATGGTGAGGAAAGTTCTTATTTGGTTTGCATTTCCAAATCATAGTCTAAGAGGGAAAGGAAGTCAGTACAGGCTCAAGACGATCAGGTATAGAGTCTTGAGGAGGAGACTGGCTGCCTGATTTCCTGCCTTGACTTCTGCTCAGTTATAGACTGAAGCCTACAACTCTGTGCTCAAATAAACTCTTCTTCTCCTAAGTTGCATTTGCTCAAGATAGTTTGTCATATCCACAGAAATGAAAGTATGACAAAGAATGAGTTTCAGCTAGAACATAATGCCTTCAGAAATGCCTTTGGAAAGTTTGACTCTGCAATTTTTGAACAATCTCATATTTTCTAAAATATCTTCTAATAACATTATCATTATTAACAGCTCCTACAAACCCACTTGCAGGATGGAGTTCTGCTTCACCACATCTGGATCCCAAATCGGTGTCATTACTCATTTCAGAGACTTATCTTATTTATGACTTGCTCCAACAAACACAATATTGTTACATGACATTTAATGTGATTTTTGTCAGTGATTACTATTCAACATGTGGCCTCCTTCTCCTCTGTACTGATAGTCTTTAAGGACTGCTCAGTCAACCAGAGTTTAGGAAGCATCTGTGACATGTCTAGACCCGTGCCAGGTGTCTTACAGTCGTTTCTCAACTTTTAATATCAACATATACTCTGGCTCAACTTTAAATATCATTGTTTCCTTTAATATAAACACAAAAGGAAAAACTAGACTATCATAAAAGAAAAACTAGCCTATCATAAAACAATAGGAGTTTGCATATGGTATTAGTCTTGATATAGAGATACTCACAGGTCTTTCTTTGTTTGATGTGAAAATGATCACAAACATTTATATATGCATATATGAAATTTTGTAATAAACACATTTTTGTGAGTAATTAATATGCTCTAGTAAAAATTATTTTTAACATTTTTCAAAGGAACGCTGTGAGCATGAAAGGAACCCAGGCATATAATTCTCTTGAGAGTAAATATGGTAGATGGTGATTCCCCAAGCCTGACATACATAATTTTCTCAGAAATATACCCAATATTTTTGGCAAAATATACATTACTTAATGTATCCCACAGAAACTTTTATTCCTAATACCAGGAATATATCTTTCACAGAAAAATGAGGGGGGAATTGAACCTTGATTTAAATTAAATTTTACAAACTTTGACCTTGTGGCCCTCATCAATCTGAGAAGCAAAGTGATGTTTAGTAACAATTAACATTGTCCAAACAAGTGGTCTGGCTATAAAGGGCTAAAATCTGTTACAGTGAGAAAATATACTGATATTGGTACCTGTACTTGTATTTTTGTATGTGTTTAATATATTTAGAACCTCACATTGTACAAGAACAACTCCACCACACTTGTCTTCCAACTTTTTGTACTTTTCTTAAATCTTACTGAATCCAATTAAAGATAACAGTATGCACATATCATAGAACATGAACAATATATTAGTAGTCACATCCCAGAAGAGAAGTGAGGTTTCCCAAGATTCCCCCAACTGCCAGTATATCAGGATAATAATACATATAAACAAAAAATCAAACTAAATTGTGGGAACTAAAAGGGGCATAGGGGAAAGAGAGGGGAGGGAGGATAGCCCTTGCCTGGCCAGAGTTCCTCCTATGCTCTGGGCAGGCAGAAGTGGGAGGGCTGCCAGTCACTTTCCACTCAGCCCTGGGCTTTGGTCATAAACTGAATCAAAATAAGAAAGTGAGTTGATCATTAGTACTCATCACACCATCCATGCTTCCTTATTACAGATGTGACTATCTCAAGTTCCTTTCTCTCTGAATTTTTGAGAATTTTAGACTATTTTCTTGAATCGTGAATCAAAATAAATCCTTTCTCCTTTATGCAGTATTTGTCTTTTTTTTTACACTGAAGCATGCAAAAGAAACTAAGATTACACTTGCCCTTAGAAAGCACTAACTATTCACTGTAAAGTTGAGTAGATTTGAAGATGTATGTGTTCATGTGAGTAGTCATGAATGTGGAATCTAGAATTTAAGCATCTTTCCAATCATGTCTTCACATTGTTTTTGAGACAAGATCTCTCAGTGAAAGGAAAGGTCACTGATTCATTTTAACTAGATGGCAAACAAGCCCAGGGATCTTGATTTTTTTTCTCCCCCTATCTGGAAATAAGGGCATAGTTTGCTGCTTGTTATGTGAGAACTGAACGTTTACCTCAAGATATTTGTGAATGTTTCTGTTTTCTTTTGTCATAGATGTTCAGTTTTATTGAAATCACCTGAAGACAATGGCTTAATGACTTCAACTCTTGAATTTATTAATAATGTGTGACATGATAGGCAATCTTTAGAAATCTGGCCTTATGCAGAAAGAAGAATATATGTTTATATCTATGATGTCTATATGGCCTACAGTTGTTCAAGAAGAATCAACGTCAATTACTTTCTATAATTCTTCTGAAAGTTTGAATAAGTAAAAAATAACACTCCCAAATTCAGTTCAGTTTGTAAGCCACGATCACTCTAATATCAGAGCCAGATAAAGACATTACAAGCAGAGGAAACCCAAAATTCAAAGACTTTTGTAAACATATACCCATGTATCCCTAATTAAATACTATCAAACTAAATTCTGCAACACATTAGATGATGAAGAAGAATTTCTATTAGGATTTTTATTATGGAATGACAATGATTATTCAATGTATGCAAAACAGTTCAGAGAGTACACACTAGCAGCTTGACAAGACAACTAAAAGCTCTAGAAAAAAAGGAAGCAAATTCACTCAAAAGGAGAAGATGGCAGGAAATAATCAAACTCAGGGTGAAATCAACCAAGTGGAAACAAGAACTATTCAAAGAGTATCAACCAAACGAGAAGCTGTTTCTTTGAGAAAATCAACAAGATAGATAAACCCTTAGCCAGACTCACTAGAGGACACAGGGTCAGCATCCTAATTAACAAAATCAGAAATGAAAAGGGAGACATAACAACAGATCCTCAAGAAATCCAAAACACCATCATATCCTTCTACAAAAGGCTACACTCAACAAAACTGAAAAATCCGGATGAAATGGACATATTTCTAGACAGATACCAGGTAATAAAGTTAAATCAGGATCAGGTTAATGATCTAAACAGTCCTATCTATATCCCCTAAAGAAATAGAAGCAGTCATTAATAGTCTACCAACAAAACAAACAAACAAACAAACAAAACAAAAACAACAACAACAACAAAAAAACCCAAAAAACCCAGGACCAGATAGGTTTAGTGCAGAGTTCTATCAGACCTTCTAAGAAGATCTAATTCCAGTTCTTCACAAACTATTCCACAAAATAGAAGCAGAATGTACTCTACCCAACTCATTCTATGAAGCCACAATTACTCTGATACATAAATCACAAAAAGACCCAACAAAGATAGAGAACTTCAGATCAATTTCCCTTATGAATATCGATGCAAAAGTCTTCAATAAAATTCTTGCTAACTGAATCCAAGAACACATCAAAATAGTCGTCCATCCTGACCAAGTAGGTTTCATTCCAGGGATACAGAGATGGTTTAATATACGGAAATCCATCAACGTAATCCACTACAAACAAATTCAACGCAAAAACCACATGATCATCTAGTTAGATGTGGAGAAAGCATTTGACAAAATCTAACACCCATTCATGATAAAAGTCTTGGAAAGATCAGAAATTTAAGGCCCATGCCTAAACATGATAAAAGCAATCTACAGCAAACCAGTAGTCAACATCCAAGTAAATGGTGAGAAGCTGGAAGAAATCCCACTAAAATCAGGGACTAGACAAGGCTGCCCATCTTGTCCCTACCTATTCAACATTGTAATTAAGTCCTAGCCAGAGCAATTCAACAACAAAAGGAGATCAAGGGGCTACAAATTGGAAAGGAAGAATTCAAAATATCAGTTTTTGAAGATGATATGATAGTATATATAAGTGACCCTAAAAATTCCACGAGAGATCTCCTAAACCTGATAAACAGGTTCAATGAAGTATCTGGATATAAAATTAACTCAAACAAGTCAATGGCCTTTCTCTACACAAAGGATAAGCAGGTTGAGAAAGAAATTAGGGAAACAACACCCTTCTCAATAGTCACAAATAATATAAAATATCTTGACGTGACTCTAACTAAGGGAGTGGAAGATCTGTATGATAAGAACTTCAAGTCTCTGAAGAAGGAAATTAAAGAAGATCTCAGATGATGGAAAGAACTCCCATGCTCATGGATTGGCAAGATCAATATAGTAAAAATGGCTATCTTGCCAAAAGCTATCTACAGAGTCAATGCAATCCCCATCAAAATTCCAACTCAATTGTTCAACGAATTAGAAAGAGCAATCTTCAAATTAATCTGGAATAACAAAAAACCTAGGATACCAAAAACTCTTCCCAGGGATAAAAGAACCTCTGGAGAGGGGAATCACCATGCCTAACCTAAAGATGTACTACAGAGCAATTGGGATAAAAACTGCATGGTACTGGTATAGCAGCAGACAAGTAGACCAATGGAATAGAATTGAAGACCCAGAAATGAACCCACACACCTATGGTCACTTGATCTTTGACAAGGGATCTAAAACCATCCAGTGGAAAAAAGACAGCATTGTCAACAAATGGTGCTGCCACAAATGGTGGTTATCATGTAGAAGAACGTGAATTGATCCATTACTATCTCCTTGTACTAAGGTCAAATCTAAGTGGATCAAGGAACTGGACATTAAAACCAGAGACAGTGAAACTTATAGAGGAGAAAGTGGGGAAAAGCCTTGAAGATATTGGCACAGGGAAAAATTTCTGAATAGAAGAGAAATGGCTTTTGCTGTAAGATCGAGAGTCAACAAATGGTACCTCATAAAATTGCAAAGGTTTTGTAAGGCATAAGACACTGTCAAAAAGACAAAAAGGCCACAAACAGATAGGGAAAGGTTCTTTACCTATAGTAAGTCAGTTAGGGAACTAATATCACATATATATATATATATATATATATATATATATATATATATATATATATACATATATATATATATATATATATCAAGAAGGTTGACTCTAGAAAATCAAATAACCCCTTTCAAAATGGGGTTCAGAGCTAAACAAAGAATTCTCACCTGAGGAATAGGAATGGCTGATAAGCACCAAAAAAAAAAAATGTTCAACATCTTTAATCATCAGGGAAATGCAAATCAAAACAATCCTGAGATTCCACCTCACACCAGTCAGAATGACTAAGATCAAAAATTCAGGTGACAGCAAATGCTGGTGAGGATGGGGAGAAAGAGGAACACTCCTCCATTGCTGGTGGGATTGCAAGCTGGTACAACCTCTCTGGAAATCAGCCTGGCAGTTCCTCAGAAAATTGGACATAGTACTACTGGATGATCCCACAATACCTCTCCTGGGCATATATCCAGAAGATGTTCCAAATGGTAAGAAGGACACAAGCTCCACTATGTTCATAGTAGCCTTATTTATAATAGCCATAGATGGAAAGAATCCAGATGCCTCTATACAGAGGAATGGATACAGCAAATGTGGTACATTTACACAATGGAATACTACACAGGTATTAAAAAGAATGAATTTATGAAATTCCTAGGCAACTGGATGTACCTGGAGGGCATCATCCTGAGTGAGGTAACCCAATCACAAAAGAACTCACATGATATATACTCAGTGATAAGTAGATATTAGCCCAGAAAGTTAGAATACCCAAGATACAAGATACAATTTGTAAAACACATGAAACTCCAGAAGGACGAAGATCAAAGTGTGGACACTTTGCCCCTTCCTAGAATTGGGAACAAAACAACCATGAAAGGAGTTACAGAGACAAAGTTTAGAGCTGAGATGAAAAGATAGACCCTCTAGAGACTGTCATACCCTGAGGTCCATCCTATAATCAGCCTCCAAATGCTGACACCATTGCATACACTAGCAAGATTTTGCTGAAAGGACCCTTATATAGCTGTCTCTTGTGAGGCTATTCTTAGGCCTAGCAAACACATAACTGGATGCTCACAGTCAGCTATTGGGTAGAACACAGGGCCCCCAATGGAGGAGCTAGAGAAAGTACCCAAGGAGCTAAAGGGATCTGAAACCCTGTAGGTGGAACAACAATATGAAGTATCCAGTACTCCCCAGAGCTTGTGTCTCTAGCTGCATACGAATCAGAAGATGGCCTAGCTGGCCATCAATGGAAAGAGAGGCACATTGGTCTTGCAAACTTTATATGCCTAAATACAGGGGAACGCCAATGCCAAGAAGTGGGAGTGGGGGTGTGTGGACAGGGGTGGGGAGGGCACGGAGGACTTTAGGGATAACATTGGAAATGTAAATGAAGAAAATACCTAATTAAAAACAAAGGAAAAATAATTTGGTGATTAAACTCCATATACATTCTATCACAGTCTGTTGTTCTTAATCATTTATTGCCATAGTGGAAAGTGGATACATAAAACCATACTCCACTTCTCAGAGTGGGCCTGAGATTAAATATTTTTTGCAGGGAGGAATATTTGGGAAGAAAGGCTTATTGGCTACACCCTCCAGGTCTTTAGGTACCTCATTATCATGGAGAGCCCGGTCTTGAGCATACATGGCCACAGATCACATCTCTTTTTCTTTTGTCTTGGTCTGAATCTTTAGGAATGCCTCATGTGGAAGAGCTTGGGGCATTGCCCTTATGTGACTGATGGCCACAAATCTATGGGAGACTGCAGCAAAGTGACAGAAGGTGGGTGTTTAAGAACAGGCAAAGCTTCTGGATTTCTGTGGCTTCAAAACTTTGGTCAACTGAGAACCAGGTCTCTCATAGTACACTGCCCCACAGTCATGCTCTTCACTAGAGGAAGTTGTGATATCTTGCACTAGCTCAACTGGCCAGGAAGAACGACGCTGCAACAGGATCCTTCTGCACACGTTTATTCAGTCCTGTTTCTTCTTGTTTATATCTCCCTTGTTTATAGCTCCCTCGTTTATATCTCCCTTGTTTATATCTCCCTTGTTTATATCTCCCTTGTTTATATCTATCTCCCTTGTTTATATCTCTCCCCTGTTTATATCTCCCTTGTGTATATCTCCCCCGAACCCTGGGCCTCTCACTCTTTTATACTCTCAGTTCCCATCCACGCACAGCAGGCCACGCCACCTCACCAGGCATGCAGCTTCAGCTAATCAGGGCAGCAGGGGCATATCTCCATCAAAATGGATTCACCTGTATCCTGGTACACCTTTGCAGCTCTCAAGATGCTTGTGGCTTATATGAGGAAGTCAGGTGCAAGTCATACGACTTAGCTGCAGTCCCTGGCACCTTTGGGACTGCCGCCACACCCGCTCCTCACAGTGATATTATCATATATTGTAAAGGATATGCCAATTTTCCTTTGCAAATTCTTACTGACCTGAGACCTGTAAAGAAAAATCTCCCAGTTCTTCCCAGGTTTTATTCTTAAGGGCCATCAGTAAATGACTGTTATAAAACAATCACATACATTTTGGTCATAGTTTTCCTTCTGTTCAATACAGTCTCATACATCAGAATACTCTGTGAAGCTGTCTCAGAGATCAAAATAAGTTATAGTAGAAAATTCTTTCTTAGATAATAGCAACAACAGAGAACAGTGCTTGAGGTATGACAAGCTTCTCATTAGCTAGGTCTCTGGTTTGAGTTAATTTTGGTTCTTTTGTTTTGTCTTGTGGCAGTAAAATCACAATTCACCTTAGACTAATATCTCTCAGTATTATAATATTGCACTTGTTAGTTTTTCTAATGACTTTCTGCATAACCATTAAAAATTATAAATTAAACTCTGATTTTTCCTGTTGAGTTTTTTTTTTTTTTTGAGAATAGGCCAAAAAGCTTCTCTTGCATTAAGCAGTCACTCACCTTGGACTAAACTATTGTCAGAAATCCAGTCTCTGAGAGATAGAATTAAAGTCCCTCTACACCACTTATTCAAGATCAGGTAATGACTTCAGTTAGTTTGCTTAACATTACTCCTACTAGCCTCAGTTTCCACATGGCAGTGACTACTAATGACTGTAGAGTCTCATGATTATCTAAGGAAATAGGACTGCAAAACAGTCTGCACAGGGGTTTATCTGAACTGGGCCTAGAGATAATGTTTAGTGGTTAAGGGCACTTGTTGCTGTTACAGAGAAATTAACCACAAAACTCTAGGTCAGACAGAGCACAACAAGGTGTAATTTGAACTCCTTGGGTTCTAATGTTTTGGGGTTTTTTTGTTTGTTTGTTTGGTTGGTTTTTTTGTTTTTTGTTTTTTGTTTTTTTGTTTTTTGTTTTTGCTCCATATGGGTATCTACACTCACATGCACATGTATACATGTAAGATAGAATAAAACATAAACATTTAAATATATTTTCTAAAATAACATTGAAAGGTTACCAGGTGCATCAAAAACTTCAAATAATTGACCCACTTTCTTCAGGGTATCACTTTTATAAAAGAGATTGGGGAAAAGATATAGGAATGTCAAATTTTCATGAGCATGTTAACTGAAGACACTTAAGGCACAGATTTTATGTCTCCTTTAGCTCAGCCCTAATTATACAAAGGACCTAGAATTTAAGGTAAATGCATCATTGAAACAAATGACCTGGCAAATTCCTGGAGGCACCTTCATTTGCCCCAGGTCTGTGATTAAGTCTTGTCTGAATGAGTATCAGAGCTTTAAATTGAGGTATAAAAGGAGGAAGATGAAGTGCAAGGAAGATGGAGCTACTGCCTTCCTTTAGAATGAATGATTGCTCACTTTAGAGAACAGAGTAGTCCTTCAGAAAGTGAATATAAGTGGGAAAAGTTAAACATTTCCTTTTAGCTACACAAGTAGCATCAATGTGCTAATTATTCTAAAATGAGCCCAGAATTTGCTGCACGACTACACTTTATAAAATACTTGAGCTCTACTGCATCATGCAGTAATACTGTGAATGCATTTCTACTAATTAACCTATAATTGAAGTGGAGGTTGGTGTGAAGCCTCTGGAATATTTACATTGTGATTCCTTTGTTCACATTGTTGTTTTAGTTAAAGGCTTACAATAACAAAAATAGGTAAATATATTGGAATCTTTACTTTTATAAATGGTTTAAATGTATAATTAAGTTAATTCCAAAAAGTCTCTGATAATGTAAGCACATCATTAAATGTGGGCCATAAATTTTCTTGCTTACTTTTTATGTACTTTCACCACAGACAAAAGAATATTGCAAATACAGCAATTTTTAATGTTGTTTTTGTTTTTGTTTTTACTTTTATTTTTTTCTGTAGGATGAAGCTTGGGTCTAATTTCCACTTAAGAATAGAGCCTCAATATGTTGGTGAGAGTCGGAGTACCACATCTTTGTTAATACTTTTCAGACACTTTGAAAATAATCCTGTCTTGGAAATCTTATTAAAACACGTGAGTTCTTGAGTCAGGGGCTAAGCTTAACTGGAAAAGTGCTTGCCATGTAATTGGAGGAAGATCTGAATTGGATCAACAGAATCCTGTCAAATATCTGGGCATGTGGGTTCATATTAATAAATGCAGTAATAGAAGGAGGTGAAGTGGAAGCCGAAGATCCCTAGGTGTGTACTGGCAGGCTAGTTTATCCTTTTTAGTGAAACTTTGGGCTCAGAAATAAGCCTGTCTCAAAGGTAAAACATACTTAAGTAATGACATTCATAGTTGTCATTTGGCCTCCACATGCAAACTTACACTCACCATTGTGAATCTCTAAACATGGACTTGATACCTGCAACACACACAAAATTCTGGGTCTTGCCACTAAAGCCTGCCTCTGCCTCTGTAATTACTATAACATAGCCATGTTGATTGGATGATCACTTTTATTTTTAATAATCATTTGTGAGATATGAAGGAAAACTTCACAGCTGTTGTATAATGATCAGATAATACACAGTGTTTTGTTTGGAGAAGTTCTCCCTAAATTTCTGTTTTGAAAATTCAACTTTCAATACAAAACTATATCCATTCTCATGAACAATCAGATGACAAATGCCTCTCAACAGAGGTCCATTGGTATAGTCTGGGCTTTTTTTCTTTCCTCCAAATTCAAACTCCCTCTCTTGACCTACGTTTTTGTTGTTGTTGTTGTTGTTTTCTTTTAAGAGCAAAACAGGGAGAACCTCATAACATTATAAGGTATCAGATATGAATGACAGAATACTTGAATCATTGGAACTGTGAGGAAACCCATGTTTGTTCTTTGTAAATTACACAAGTTGTGGCATTTTGTAAAAACCATGCAAGCATCCTCACACTGGCCTTCCTTCTTGTATAACTTATTTGAGTCTGTGGGATGTATCTTGGGTATAATAAATATTTTTACTAATATCTACTTATCAGTGACTACATACCAGGCACGTTCATTGGGGCCTGAATTACATCACTCAGGCTGAGGTTTTTCACTTCTATTCAATTACTTGTGAAATACATGCTGTCCTTGTTTTTAATAGATTAATATAATTCCATTGTGTAAATGTGCCATATTTTCTGTATTCATTCTTCAATTGAGGAACATCTGGATCCCCTTCCAAATTCTCCAGCTTCTGGTTATTATGAATAAATTGGCTATGAACATCTTGGAGCATGTGTCCTTGTGGTATGGTGAAGTATCTTTTGGATATACGCCCAGGAGAAGTACATTTGTGTTTTCAGGTAAGACTGGATCATATTTTCTGTGAAACTGCCAGATTGATTTCTAGAGTAGTTTTACAAGTTTGCAATCCCACCAACAATGAAGAAATGTTCCTTTTTTTCTCCCCATCCTCACCAGCATCTGCTGTCTACGGAAGTTTTTTATCTTAGCCATTCTAGTTGAAGTAAGGTGAAATCTCAGGGTCATTTTTATTTGCATTTCCCTGATAATTAAAGATGATGAACACTTCTTTAAGTGTTTCTGGGCCTTTTGTGATTCCTCTGTTGAGAATTCTCTGTCTAGTTCTATAGCTCATTTTTTTTTGATTGGGTTATTCATTTGAGTTTTTGTTTGTTTGTTTTATTTTGTTTTGTGTTTTTGTTTTGTTTTTGCAGTTTAACTTCTTGAGTTCTTTACATATTTTGTATACTAACACTCTCCCAGGAGAAGGGCTAGTAATGATCTTGTCAGAGTCTCCAGGCTTCCATTTTGTCCTATTGAGAGTTTTCTTTGCCTTACAGATGCTATTCAGTTTCATGAAGTTCCATTTTTTGATTCTTGACAATATTGTTGTTGACACTGTTGTTCTTTCTATTCATGAAATTCTCTCTTGTGCCAATACATTCAAGAGTGTTTACCATGTAGCTCTTCTATTTACATTCAATGTGTCTGGTTTTACTTTGTGGTCTTTGTTCTATTTGTACTTTAGTTTTGTATGGGATGATAAATATGAATCTCCCACACGAAGACATCCAGTTCCAATTTATAGATTTGGATTCTTTGTCAAAAATCAAGTGTCATTAGGTGTGTGGGTACATTTCTGGGTCTTCAAAATGATTTGTTTGATACACCTGCCTGGTTCTACATCAATGCCATTCAGTTTTATTTGATATTACTTTGTAGTGCAGCTTTAGGTCAGGGATGGTGATACATCCTTATTCTTTTACTGCTTAGGATTGTTTTGACTATCCTGTGTTTTTGTTTTTCCATATGGAAGTAAAGAGCAAGGAGAGAGAAGCACATAATGGGAATGGGTGAAGGGCAATATTAGACATGAAGAAAGACAGGAGTGAGGTCCAGAAAGCCAGGAGAATGAATGAAAATATACAGTTGACAGGGCCCAGGTCATGGGGAGAATCTCTAGAAGGTCCCAGAGTCTAAAGATGAGGTAGGCTCCCAGGAGTCTATGCAGGTGACCTTAGCCAAAATGCCCAACACTAAGGATATTCACCCCAAAGAGACCAACATTAGTAGCCAGACAAAATTCCTAGTGCAGGAATAGTGACATCAATCAACTTAAAAAAAACTTTTGAGGCGATTTCAAGCTTTTATAAAGCAAAAGACACTGTCAATAAGACAAAAAGGCCACCAACAGATTGGGAAAGGATCTTTACCTATCCTAAATCAGAGAGAGGACTAATATTCAATATATATAAAGAACTCAAGAAGGTAGACTCCAGAAAATCAAATAACCCCATTAAAAAGTGGGGCTCAGAGCTAAACAAAGAATTCTCAACTGAGGAATACCAAATGGCTTAGAAACACCTGAAAAAAATGTTCAGCATCCTTAATCATCAGGGAAATGCAAATCAAAACAACCCTGAGATTCCACCTCACACCAGTCAGAATGACTAAGATCAAAAATTCAGGTGACAGCAAATGCTGGTGAGAATGGGGAGAAAGAGGAACACTCCTCCATTGCAAGCTTGTACAATCACTCTGGAAATCAGTATGGCAGTTCCTCAGAAAATTGGACATGGTACTACTGGAGGATCCTGCAATACCTCTGCTGGATTGAGGTCAGAACTCTGGAGGGGGGGGTGGTAGGAGGGAGGCAGCATTTGGGGTGTAGATAAACAGATAATTAAAAAAAACATACAAAACAGACTAATGCATTCTGAATTATTTAAACATAATTTCTTTGATGTGTATTCAGATTCATTAGTATCTGCTGTTTTGGCTAAAACAAGTTATGTGAAATGGACATTTATGTAGAAGCATTTTAATGCTTTATAGGGATAGAAATAAACAGTCTTAAGTCAAGTCATTTTTAATATCTTGATAGAAGATATTCTAAGGATATTTACCCTGAAGTAGCCATTTACACCATCATATTTACATCATATTTACACCATCAGTAGCCAGATAAAATTCCTAGTGCTGGAATAGTGACACCAATCCATCAGGTTAGTTACAGTAAACTGGGGAAAATGTTAGGTTTTAGATATTATCTAATAATATTCTTAGCTTCAGTGTTGGTGGAAGCTAATGGTATTTTAAATTAATTTCTTTCAAATTTAGCTTCATAGTTGAAAGAATTTGATAGTTTAAGTTAGAATTATTTCTTGGATATTTGAAAACATGATTCGCATTTGTTGGTGGTGTTTCAGATGGTGTTATGACCTTCATGAAAGAAGTCACTAGTGATGGGCTTTTGAAGTTCATAGCTTCCCGTCATTTCCCAGTTTGTACTGTTTGTTTAAGAGTTGAAGATGTGATCTTTCAGTCTCTGTACTGAACTTGCCTCTTGCTACCATGCTTTCCACATGCTATGAAGGTTTTGCATTTTGAAACTATAAGTGAAAATAAGCTATTTCTTTTATGAGTCTAATTTTTGTCACCATACTTTATTACAGAACAGAAACATAGCTTAGAGTTTAGTAAATGGATGGTTGTTTTTGTCTGAAGATTCTGTCATAGTTTTTGGAAGAATGGGGAAGAATGTGGAACTTTGAGCTAAAAAAAGTTGTAGAATCCTGTAAGCAGAGAATATTGGGATAATCTAATAGGAGCATGGGAGACTAAGAGACATGTGGACAGTAGAGGCCTGGCTCAAGAGGTTTCAGAGGGGAACATATTAGAAACTGGAACATACCTGTGATACTTTGGCAAATAATCTGGATGCCTTTTTTTTTTTTTTCTCCTTTTAATAAGAACTTCCCTGTGGCTAAACCTGAAAGGACTCAAACAATTATGATTTTGGTGGAGGAATTTTCAAGACTACATAGTATTTAATCTGTTCAATACTTCTTACTGATTTCTCTGATACAGGTCTATAATGAAAAAAGCAAGTCAGGCAGAAAGAAATACAGTGCATATAGTTTAGAGTATAAAAGAACACTTAGTGTTAAGGCTGAGGAGTGTGCTGAAAGGGGCTGTAATTGTAAAGGAGATTAGTATCATTAAACACTGGAACATTGTGGAGGATGCTTTCAAGGGAAGATTTCACCCACCTAGTTTTCCAACCTGGGGAAGTAAAAGGTCTAAAGATTTTTCTTCTACAAGAAAACACACGCTATGCAGTGGTGGCACACTCCTTCAATTCCAACACTTGGGAGGCAGAGGCGGCAAGATTTCTGAGTTCCAGGCCAGAGTGAGTTCCAGGAGAGTCAGAGTTACACAGGACAGCTAAACCCTGTCTCAAAAACAAACAAACAAACAAACAAACAAACAAACGGAAAGGAAAGGAAAGGAAAGGAAAGGAAAGGAAAGGAAAGGAAAGGAAAGGAAAGGAAAGGAAAGGAAAGGAAAGATGCAACATACAGATAAATCCAAGTGTTTAAAGGTCCATCCCACATTGGCAGTCAAATATGGCTGTCATAATTCAGGATGCTTGACCATACCAAAGACTATGGATTTAAGTTGCCAGCAATAATACATGAATATAGTTATGTTTGCATGAACTTTGGTAGTGATTGACAAAATGTAAGCTGTAAATGAAGGCTCATTTTAAGTACAGTGTTTGCTTTTGCTAGGAAAGAAGGTTTAAAAATAATGTTGCAAATCTATGATAAAGGATGGGGATTTTCTCGGATAATATTCTTAATTTGGAGGTTGGTAGAAGCTAGAGGTTGCTTATATAGCTAAATATACAAGTGAGTTCACATGATCATTGAAAAGATGCATGGACTCTGAATGGCTACTAAGAGGACTAAAGATATTCCAAAATAATTTAGCTCTGGGTCTGTGACATCCCAACTCTTTGTAATCATGAAGTTCTAAACAGTCACGGAGCCTTCTAGAGTTGTAAATATAAGGTGTGATTTTCTTTCATTTCTGATAACACATATTTACACAGAATTACCCAAAATACCTTAAAATAAGTGTATACTGCCATAAAGCATGTAGAGAAAGAAACAAACAAAAAAATAACAACAGCCTATGGTATTTCTATTTACAGTTTCTAGCCTAAAATGTGTTTAGTTTCTCAATTCTATTAAAGAAGCAAGACTATGATGATTAGAATATGAATGTCCCCTTAATCTCATATATTTGAATTATTAGTCACCAGGGAGAGGCACCACTTAAAATGATTAAAGGAATAGGAAATATGATCTTGTTGCAGGAAGCAGGTCACTAGGGGTGGGCTTTGATGGTTCAAACGCCTATGCCAAGCTCAGAAACTTTTTCTCTTCCTGCTGTCTGTGGATGAGGATATAGCTCTCAGCTACTTCTCTGTGGTGGACTGTTGACCCAAACTTCTCAATTACCAAGCCTGCCTGCCTGTTAATGTGCTCCCCACCATGATGATCATAGGATCACCTCTGAAAATGAAAGCAAGCCGACAAATAAATATTTTCTTTTAAGAGAGTTGCTTTGATCGTGGTGTCTCTTCACAGCAAAAACACTGATTAAGACATTAACCAGGCCAGATGATGGTGACAAAATATTTGTTATTTTAGAGCTCAGAAAATAGTGTCTCAATGTGTGGTACTTGAACATGCTGACCATTTTTTTTTCTTTCTACCAAAGAAAAGTCTAACAGTATATTTAATTATTTGTATTAGATATTTTCTTCATTTACATTTCAAATAGTATCCCCTTTCTTAGTTTCCTCTCAGAAAGTCACTTATACCCTCCCACCACCCTGCTCTCCAAACCACCCACTCCTGCTTCCTGGCACTGGCATTCCCCTGTAACAGGACATATAATCTTCTCAAGACCAAGGGTCTCTCCTCCCATTGATGGCCTAGTAGGCCATCCTCTGCTACATATGCAGCTAGAGACACAAGCTCTGGGGGATACTGGTTAGTTCACATTGATGTTCCTCCTGTAGGGCTCCAGACTTCTTTAGCTCCTTGGGTATTTTCTCTAACTCCTTCATTTTGTTCCATTCAATAGATGACTGTGCACATCTACTTCTGTATTTGCCAGGCACTGGCAGAGCCTCATAAGAGATAGCTATATTGGGGTCCTGTCAGCAAAATTTTGCTGACATATGCAATAGAGACTGTGTTTGGTGGTTGTTTATGGGATGGATCCTTGGGTGGGACAGTCTCTGGATGGTTCTTCCTTCTGTTTCAGCTCCAAACTTTGTCTCTGTAACTCTTTCTATGGTTATTTTCTTCCCTATTCTAAGAAGGAACGAAGTATTCTTTGGTCTTCCTTCTTCTTGAGTTTCATGTGTTTTGCAAAATGTATCTTGAGTATTCTAAGTTTCTGGGCTAATATCCACTTATCAGTGAGGACATATCATGTGTGTTCTTTTGTGATTCAGGTACCTCTCTCAGGATGGTATCCTCCAGATCCATCCATTTGTCTAATAATTTCATAAGTTCATTGTTTTTAATAGCTGAGCAGTACTCCATTGTGTAAATGTACTACATTTTATATATCCATTCCTCTGTTGAGGGACATCTGGGTTCTTTACAGTTTCTAGCTATTATAAATAAGGCCGCCATGAACATAGTGGAGCATGCGTCCTTATTACAAGTTGGAACACCTTCTGGGTATATGCCCAGGGGAGGAATTGCTGGATCTTCCAGTAGTACTAAGTGCAATTTTCTGAGGAACTGCCAGACTGATTTCCAGAGTGGTTGCACCAGCTTGCAATCCCACAAGCAATGGAGGAGTGTTCTTCTTTCTCCACAACCTCACCAGCATCTGCTGTCACCTGAATTTTTGATCTTAGTCATTCTGACTGGTGTGAAATGGAATCTCAGGGTTGTTTTGACTTGCATTTCCATGATGATTAAGGATGTTGAACATTTTTTTCAGATGCTTCTCAGCCATTCATTGTTCCTCAGTTGAGAATTCTTTGTTTAGCTCTGTACCTCATTTTTTAATAGGGTTATTTGTTTTTCTGGAGTCCATCTTCTTGAGTTCTTTGTATATATCGGATATTAGTCCCTATGAAATTTAGGATTTGTAAAGATCCTTTCACAGTCTGTTGGTGGGCTTTTTGTCTTATTGACAGGGACTTTTGTCTTACAGAAGCTTTGTAATTTTATAAGGTCCCATTTGTTGATTCTCGGTCTTACAGCACCAGCCATTGCTGTTCTGTTCAGGAATTTTTCCCCTGTGCCCATATCACTTTCTCACCCCCACTCTGCCTCTGTTCTTCCTTCCCAAAGGTGAGAAAGGATATCTCTGAGGCTCCTCTGCTATTGGCAGGAAGATCAACTCTCAGAAAAAAATTGAAATGCCTGCCTCATGAGGGTGTAAATGACATTTATCGACCACTATTTTCTGTCCCTTGAGGTCACTCCTCCTATCTAAAATCTATAGTTATCTAAGGGACTCCACAGATCTTTCACTAGTCTGTTCTTTGCTGAGTTCTTCTTTCTCTAAGTTTACTTCAAATTCCAGACCCATAGATCTGACAGATAAATAATCTACAATATACTGAACTATGTTTCACCCAAGTATGGTAGGTTTCTTGGCCCCAAAGTAACCCTGTAACTACTTCTAAGATGATGCTCCATTGTGGAAAACAGTTCAAATTATAGCTGTTCTGGCAGGAAGGGTATTATTTGAGAGACAGCTGCACCATTCCCTTGATCTATCAGACTTTTGAGAAAATGTACCCTAAGAAGTTACCATTTCCTATGGAATCTTATGCTAGAAGAAGATAATTCTGGGTCTCTAGGATGGTATTCATAGGGAGGAACATTTCTACCATAGAAAGAATTATTCCTTGACAGATCATGTTACTGAAGAGAATGCAGCTGAGACTAGTGATGGAATGGACCAGACATTCCTATGGGACAACTTTCCTATTCATAACACTTGCACTCTATTTAAACCTCAACCCCAAATAATACTCTTGAATGTGGACTGGGAAGCTAACTGGACATATTTGTTCCTCTTCTCAATATGACCTCTCTCCCTCAACATCAGTCTTGTTTTTTGTATTCACAAAAGAATAGATGTCATACTATGCACAGTAATAATTCAAAAAGACTTTAACTGGAACCGAGAAGGAAGCATGGCTACCCATATAGACAAAGAGAGTCCCAAGCACCAACAGCCTCCACCATGTCATGCTCTGTGTTTATATTCTTCTCTTCAACATTCTCTCATCTTTGGTTCCCACAAGGTGCTCCTTTCTAGAAAAGAGGCATGCTTTACTTGAAAATCAATTTTGCCCATAATTCTTTCCATTATAAACAGATGTCTAAAAAGCACAGTAGTCTGATATATATATATATATATATATATATATATATATATATATATATATGCAGTATTCTTCTGTGCATACTTTCCTAACCAGGACCCTAAGTTTGCTTTTTGCAGACATTTAAAGATCATTAGCATCCATTCTTCCATAAATCTTATTTTGAAGACCTATGTACTTTGTGGTCCAGCTGGGGTGCTTGCCACCTATTGTTCTTTACTTCCTATTTTGGAGTCTGCTGGTCAGTTCTTTCTGTAGCTAAACTGTCTGACACATTGAATACATTTCTTTATTTATTTTTTCTAAATTTCACTAGACTTTGTAATTAGTCTGTTGAAGGTCGGCTGTCAAGTCTGACTCGATAGCACTGTTAGAGCTGAGACTCTGACCCTTGCAATTCTAATAACAGAATTTTACATTTTCCTTTTTCTTTTTCTCAAACTGCAAGTTAGTTATAGATGTGTCCTCCCTGTGTATCACAGCACAATAAACTGCTTCAGTTCCATCATTGATTTCTTTCATTGATTTTCTTTGGGGAAATGTGGGTGACTCTAATTTGCCAGTGCCCCCAGTCAGGCCTCTGGCCTAAAAGGCAAGCAATAAAATAACTTTTCTCTATGTCATTGCTGAGATACAAAATTTCACTGACTCATACAAAAGGTACAGAATTTCCAACATGTTATTGTATTCATATTCCTATTACACCTTCCTGCTAGTAATAAACCAGCAGGCTTTTTTAAATTTCTTTACTGCTAATCTTTATGTAATCCAGGGATGCAGGAATAGGTTAATTTTCCAACAAATAAAAAAAAACATAAAGGACAAGAAAGAAATATTACAAGAAATCTTAGGGTTTTCCAGGAAAACCTTTATATGATACCTATAAAACCAAAATTTCTTTTAGTGGTTGATAGTTTAAGCAACATGAGAAGGTAAGAATGGACACAAATAGAAATTTTAGGGCAAATAATGGGCTCAAATTGAGGTTAGAAGACCACTTAATTGAGTTTAAATGGAAAAGCTAAGGCAGCAAGCTGGAAATTTTGAAGTTGCTCAGAGGAGGATAATAGGAAAGAGAAGCATTGAAGGCAATAGCAGACAGTGCCAATGCAAGAGAGGTAGCCTTAGAAGAAGAAAGAAACCTCAAAGCATTAGTGTATTAATCAGGTTTCCTATGTAAGCAGAACTGATACATTTATACATGGAATTTACTACATTGGCTTATAGGATGCAAACTAGCTCATGCTTGAAAAACCAAGAATCCTATTGTTGTTCAATCCATAAGCCTGGATGTCTCAGCTGTCCTAACCTGGCACTAGTGTCCTGCAGAACTCCTGACTTTGTCTATAATGGAAACTTAAAGACGCTGGCTCTGCTATCGTGGAGGAGCTGCAGCAATAGGATATATTAGCAAAAGTAAAGTCAAATAGGCAAAAAGAAAACTTTCCTTCTTTCATGTCATTTCTGTGGGCTACTACTAGAAGGTATGGCACAGATTTAGGGTTTATCTTCTGGCTTCAAACACTCTAATCAGAGAAAATCTCCCACAGGTAACCAACAGTTTGGGTATGTAATTAAAGCTACCTGACAACTAAGATTAGCCATCACATTTAGTCAGAGAATTTAAAAGTGTAGTTAGTCTGTGCTTTGAATCTAAATGCAAAAAGGCAGAAGAAAAGAAATAGCTCTGTTATGGTGGCTTTAATTAGCCTGAACTCCTATGGGATTGTATAATTGGATGCTTAGGAATTGACATTAGGAGGACTGGCCTTGTTGGAGGATATGTGTCACTGGAGATGGGCTTTGAAATTTCAAACTTTAACCCAGTCCCAGTGGCTCACTCTTTCTTCCTGGTTTCTGCTAATCCAGTATGTATGTAGAACTCTTGACTCCTTCTTCAGCATGATATCTGCCTCCCAGCTGTCATTCAAGCCAATAATACCCCCATAATGCTAACTGGCTAAACTTGTAAACCTGTAAAACAGCCCCAACTGAATGTTTTTGCTGATAAGAATTGTCATTGTCATGGTGTCTCTTCACAGTAATAAAACACAAACTAAGACATATGCCTTCCTAAGTTATGACCTAGAAAGGTGGGCAGATGCAGCTCAACCTCATGCCATGTTGTAAGGCCTGCAATAGGTGGTGGGAATTCTGGGAAGGAAAGAGAGCCTGCCTGCTAAGTCCTTTAGATGATTGTTATTTCCTCTACATTCACACTTAAGAAGTCATGCAAGGGCATATTGAAGTAGATTCTGTTCTTTAAAGCTGTTATTTTATGATTATTTGAGCTAAATTAATTATCAGACCTTCTAAGGATTGAGATATTTATTCATCCCAATAATCACAAGTCTCAATCCCACAGGACCTGGAGTAATAAAATATGATATCCAGCCTTATAATAGTTCTGTGACAAAAGAAGTGAAATGATGGCAGGCATAGCATAGAACACAAATGATATTTTTTCCTTTGGTTACAGAATTTCCATTGCTGAATTTTTAGTAATTTAGATTTTTCCCCTTTCCTGTGACAGTGAGGGGGCATCTTTACAAATGATTCTTCTGTAGGTGTAAATTTCATCTAAAGAGGGGTGGCTGACTCCGTTTCCAGACTTGTTCTCATATCTCCCTTTCCAAATAAACCCGATGGCAAAGACACACATTTGAAAGTGACATATCAGGGTCTACAGGATTCAAATTTTATGTTGAACATCCCCCTACTCCATAAGAGTTTGCTGAAAAAAATATATCAACAGAGATATTTGTTTGAGGTAAATGTGTACACATGTGCTTGCATATTATAAGCTTTAATTAAATCCATGAATCTGTAAAATATATGAGTTTCTGAACAGGTGCAATAGGATTGGACCATTGTGAGAATGAAAGGATAGATCTCAGATTATGGCATATTTCTATTATTGTAATTCAGTAAATGAGGAAATTAGTATTGGCTTATGTTCAAGTTGGGAAGATAGTGTATCAGTAAAGGTATTTGCTGTCATTCATGATAACCTGAGTTCCATTCTCAGAACCAACATACTAGAAGGATGCAATCAACTCCACACTTTTTTCTCTAATCTATATATTCAGGTTGCTCACACACACACACACACGCAGAAATAGACAGAAAAAAACACAGACACACACACACACACACACACACACACACACACACACACAGAGATGCACACAAAATGTTAAAAAATATATTTTTGCAAATACATTTCTAGAGCCAGTGTGCAAAGAACTTACTTTTTCCAAAGGTCTGTGGTTTTAAACCTGAAGGCACAGAATATGGGTTGGAAAGGTTGTTAGGAGCAAAGTAATAAAGCAAAAACTAAGGGAGAACAAATCATCAAAGCTGTTAACACTTAAGTCCTGATTTCATTTCAAATTATTTCTGGCATGCTTGAAAGCAGTTGACATATTGTTCTTCTATTATATTTGTTCTTTTTTGCTGCCTGTGCTCTTTCAGATATAAAGATAGAAATGTAAAAAGGAAAAGTGCCTTTTTTTTACAGTATATTGAAAACCAACAAGGAACAGTCAGTGAAAAGGGCTGATAATTTCCTGAAGAATATGTCCTTGGTCAGTCTCACACACATCACTAGTTCTCATTTCTTTCACATACAAAGAAGAATGCTGGCATTCTGCCTCACTGCTACTTTCTTCCAGTCAAGGATACTGTTCCTTGGATTTTTGGAACTATTTCCCAGAATACTCACAGGTATCCCAGGATTTAGCCTAATTTTGATATTCTATAATGGGTAAGGACAAAGGCTTAACTCCTGCCATGTTCTACATACTGTAAACTGTCAATATTAACCATCACAGTAGTCTAATGCACTGCTTTGTAAGCTTTTTATGGGAGTTTTGTTGTCTATGATGAAGAGACATATGACCTTAGGAAGCAGGTGTAGAGGAAACTGACCTCCCAGATGTTATTTTCAAATTTTAATGTTTTGAGATGTTGATTGTGGTCTCACAAGAGAGTCCAGGAGTGTGCAGTTTGGAGCTTATTGAATAGGCCTTGGGATCCTGCATTTATGTGGTTATTTTTGGTCTCATGTAATTAATCACAAGCTAGCAAAGAGCATGAATATCAGATAAAAAAGAAGATGCTGAATACTGAGATTATGGCAGAGACATTGTAGAAATTTCAGCAGGGGTTGATTTGAAGCTGTCCTTTTCTATACCCAATCCTTGTCTTGATTTAATCCAGTTTCCTTCCCTAGGCTGTTACCTTTTTAGTACTTACCAGCTCATCAAATTCTAGAGGTGGGATGCACTGCAGGTTTATTTTTATAGTAGAAATTAAAGTTACTCCAGGTAGGAAGAAGCAGCTCAAAATGAAGCTATCATTCTGTAAAATCCTTTGGGCTAAAGGGGCAATTTGGTGGTTAAGAGCACACACTGCTGTTGCAGAGAACTGGAGTTTGATTTCCATCACCCAGACTGGGTAGCTCACAAGAGCCTGTGATCCTAGATCCAGAGAATCTGACACTCTCTTCAGTCCCCAGCAAGCATTGTACTGGAGAGAGAGAGAGAGAGAGAGAGAGAGAGAGAGAGAGAGAGACAGAGACACAGAGAGACAGAGACACAGAGAGACAGAGACAGAGACAGAGACAGACAGAGATACAGAGACACAGAGAGACAGAGACAGAAAGAGACAGAGAGAGAGAGAAAGAGAGAGAGAGATATTAAATATAAATCTCTATAAAAATAAATACCATTTAAGGATTTAATATTTTAAGGTGGTTCTGGCCATCTGCACAGGCCTTTTTGAAGACAGAAATGGGATTAAACTAATCAATCCAGCAAGAATTTGGCCAAGAGAGCCTTACAGTTATTTCTCACAGTGTGTTTTTGTCCTCCTCCTGAATACTGAAGTTTCTGTCACTATTCTCAAGACAGGGAACAGGATCTTGTCTTCTCTGT
Source organism: Mus musculus (assembly GCF_000001635.26). Classification (NCBI taxonomy): domain Eukaryota; kingdom Metazoa; phylum Chordata; class Mammalia; order Rodentia; family Muridae; genus Mus; species Mus musculus. The sequence continues at coordinate 114,448,817 of NC_000067.6, forward strand.
TCCTTCCCAACACAGCAACAGTGATAAAATTCCTTCTAGGTATCCCCATCTTACATACCACCAAATGACTCTCAAGGAACCACTTGTCTGAATCTGGTCATTGGACCCCCAGATACAGGCACTTGTTCTTGAGCTCTGGAAACAAAAAGTAAATATAAATGCATTTGTGAACTAACCTAGTAGGAATAGAAGACTAAGATCATATGAGAATTCATCATTCACTTATTTGAGTTTTATGGAACATTTGTTTTTAAATTTTTGAAAGATAATTATATATGATAGTTTTTTTTTCATTCAAAGCAAATGTAAAGAATTGTTTAATAACATGGCACTTCATAGTATGATCTAAATACAGACTCCTCTTTTGTCAATGCACTTAGTAACTTGAACCCAAATTGTATATACTTTATACACATACTCTTTTCCTAACAATGTGCTTAGCAACTGAAGGTCCTACCTGGATCAGGATATTCCACTTCAAATAATGAAGGAAACATTTTCTTCTTGACAGTCCTATGTTGATGCTTTCTTTTAATCTAAAACATCCAGAAATGCAACTGTGAGATAAAGGCAATTAATTTATCTTTCCTTAATTGATTTGGAGTGAATATATTCTCTAAGTGAACTTTCAGGAAAAAGCCCCTTTTTACCATCTTATGCCTGTGAAACATATAATTAAAACAATATGAATCAAAGTCATAAATAATCCAAGCCAAATAATCAAAATAAAGAACCCATCATACTGATGTCCCACACTGAATGAATCTTTATCTTGAACCCAATAGAAAGAACACCTAAACAATAACCAGACCTCTTGAGTGTCCTGTGTCATGTGGTTTGTAGTTACTCTTAGTAGAGTATTTATGATCTATACTGTCAGTTGCTTTTGAATGAAGTTTCCTTGCTATTTCCTTGTCCATACTTCAGTTGAATAAGACACCAGGAACCTGAAATACATATTCCAATAGATCTATAAAGCCTTTTGAACTTCCAGCCACTTTGAGATCAATAACAGGTGCAGGCTCAGACAATTCTGGTAGTTTCAACGTTCAAATGTTCCTTACAATGTTATAATGATTCCTTCTCAAACCTACAAATATCATTGTTCTAAATTGTGAGGCACTTGAAGGAAGAGACAATTGCTCATTCACTTTGATGACCCAGAGAAAGTAATACAGCTATTGTCACAGAAGGGAACTCAATACTGGCCAATAGTGATGTCTTCAAATATATGAGGAAGAAGGCTTTTAATAGACAACACTAATGATCTTACTTACAAAATAAATGTGTCATTACTTATATAGAATCTGAATAATTAAAAAAATTGAAAGACTGGGGGAAAGAATGAAAGAAGCTATTTGGTGTCTGGGGAAGATTTTTAAAAGGCCAAAGGGACAGTGAAGTGAAGCTCTTTATGTATTTGAAGAAAGAATAAGGATGAAACTAAAGTCTAACTAAACTCCTCAAATGGAGAAGAAAAAGCAACAGTGAAATGTAAAGAGGTTGAAAGATGTATGTGACAGCTCATTTGATCCATTTGATTGTACAAAGAAACACTTAGTGGGGCGGTGAAACAAACTTGGTGTGTTTTTTTAGAATACTTCCAGAGATGATTGACTGAAGATTTAAGATAACCACTCATGTAGATGTCAGCATCGCAGTATCTGGGTTCACATACTAAATAAAAAGGGAAAAATGAGGTAGCTCTCTCTGATACCTGACTTTGAATTCAGCTGCCACCTCTCCCTCATGCCCCATGCCTTCTTTTCTATGATGGACCCCAAAACATGAACTCAATTAAACTTTCACTCCTTTAGTTTCTTCTTGTCGATTATATGGATGTAACAAGTTAAACATAAGAAACATTAGGGTTTGATATTCAACTTGAATACAGGAAACAAAAATCTATCCTGGGGCCCAGTTTTTATGCTGTGTTGAATTCGTGGCATGGAAAACGTCAGCTTACAATGATATAAACAACTAAGACATGACATCAAATCTCTCAGCAGAAAAGGAAGCTATCTGGAAAGTCATCTAAGTTTACCATGCAATTGTTTACCAAAAATAGTGAAGGAGATTCTTAACTTTGCTCTTGGATTTAAGTCAAGGTACTGTAGAGAAGCTGCATAAAATCAGTATGGAAGTTCAATGTTGCTTTTCTTGCTCAGTGATTTTAAAGAAATTGACTAGTTCCCGTGTGACGTTTTTTCTTTTCTTTTCTTTTCTTTTCTTTTCTTTTCTTTTCTTTTCTTTTCTTTTCTTTTCTTTTTTTCTTTCCTTTCCTTTCCTTTCCTTTCCTTTTCCTTTTCTTTTCTTTTCTTTTCTTTTCTTTTCTAATTTGCATTCCTATGCCCACATAAAGGCATGCCTCTATATATTGGCTATTACAGTATTTCGAAAAGTGAGATGTTTCTTTAATTATGTACAACCCAAAATGTTGATGTTTTGTATGGATCACAAGTGCAGCATTCTCTAATTCTTTCTGCTGTTTGTCACAATTGTTATTTAAAGAACTAAGTATGTATTGCATGAAAACATGACCTTTTCTTTAGTTTAAATAAACTCCAAGGTAACTGGACTTCTAAAGTAAAATTAAAAAAAAAAAAAGAAAGAAAAAAAAGAAAAAGAAAAAGAAAAAGAAAAAGAAAAAGAAAAGGAAGCTATCATTGCAGACTTTGTTCTGTAGTGAATAGTCCTGTAGGACATTCATTCATCTATTTACAACATTGCTGAGTGTTGGCTTATAAGGGTTTGAAAAACTGAGCTGTTACTCTATAAATGTACGTACATGTACTTTGAGGGCTGCAAAAGTAAGTGATGCAATTACTTACTTCACTTAATAACTTTCACTTTCACTTTTATTTATTGGTTTGTTTATTTTTATTTAGTGTGTGTATGTTGCTGAAGGGATTTCTCCATGAAGGGCAGAGGACAATTTGCTGCAGTTGATTTTTCTTTCTGGTATGCATGTGTTCTAAAGGTTAATATCAGGCTGTGTGGATTGGCAGCTCACACACTTACTCTCTGAATCGTCTCATTGGTTCCTTTTAATTCTATAGAAAAGTGGCAGAGAGGGTTAGGCAGAATATAATTGGAAATCCATCTATATTAATACTTTATTTTGTTATTTTAAATTATATGTATGTGTCTATATGAACTGACATCTGTGTAGTAGAAAAGGAACTGGATCCTCTAGAGCTGCAAATAAAGGGGGTTGGGAAATGCTCAACAATAATGCTGGAAATTAAGAATCAATAGAGCTGGAAGCACCCTGGAGCAGAGTTATTTGACTTTCTTACCATCAGATGATTTGACTTTAGGCAATTCAAGTCTCAAGATAGCCTATATTTGTACCAATATTACATTTGACTGTTATATCAAATTCATTCTGACCCCACTCATATTTGGATAAATAACTCTACAGACATCCAGCTAACTTGAATGAATATACAAAAGGAATTTCAAAAAATGATGATATGACTCACTGGGTAAAGTGCTTGCTATGCATTACGATCTCTGTGCCATCCCAAGCAGACATGTAAAAACATGGGTATGAGGTATGCCCTTAGAATCCTTGTCTGGGAAATCAGAGATGCAAGGATCTTTGAATCTCACTAGCCAACTAGCTATTCTAATCAGAGATTTCCAGCAAGCCAATGGAGTCCCAACTCATAATAAACAAATAAACAACTAACACAAGAACAACAACAACAAAAAAAAACAATGAAAGTTTTTTAAGAACAGCACCTACTGTTTACCTCAGCTCTCCACACTCAGGTACATGCACATACATACACACATGAATACTATATAAACACACACACACACACACACACACACACACACACACAGAGAGAGAGAGAGAGAGAGAGAGAGAGACTTAATCCTGTATATGAATGAGTGTTTCTAGCATGTTATAATTCTATAAATTCTGTAGTCCAAAATAATAACAAATTCTCTGTGGTAGAAGTTGGTGGGAGTTCCTTTCCTTGAGAAAATTAAATCATCTCCAGTTATCAGAGTTTAATTTCCATTATAAAGTAAGAAAATATACAAGCAATCATCTACAAACATAATTATAGGGTATAATAAATGGTCAAAGTGCATGTGTGTGTTGTGTATTAAATTACCCACTCAAGGATAACTGACTTTAGGAAGTTGTTTTGCAGAATGAGTTCTACTGTTGCAGAGATTTTTCTCAAAGGTATTCAATTTTACGAGAAAATAATTAAATTACTTCTCAATGCTAGAGTAATGGCCAGTGAGAAGGAAAGACAAATACAGCCATTATTCTTTACATTGGGTTAGATCCTAGCCATGGCACATACTGACATAACAGTCCTGAGTGTCAAAAGTGATGTTTCTAGATATATTCCTCCTGTTATTACTGCTATACTGTTTGGTACATGTATGTGCATGCACATATGTGAACATGACTGTAGAGGTAAAAACAAAGGGACACAAGCTATGTTTCACCATATGTGCCTTTATATATTTTGAGACAGAATCACCCACTTAAATGAAAGGTCAATGACTGTCCTTGTATGGATAGCCAATGAGCCCCAGGAATCTTTCTACTTCTACTCTTCCTCAGTATCATACCTATAATAAACTGGGCTTGCAAGGAATCTAAACAATGGCTTTTATGCCTGTTTGACAGCTTTTTATCCACTTAGTTATGTATCCATTTCTATTGCTTTTATTGTTAAACTATGAATTTTTCTTGAAAGTTCATCCAAACCAGCATATTGTACTATTAATCCTCAGAAGTAACATAATGTCATCATGAGCTGATACCAACTGAATGAGAAGACCGATGTTTGATGTCTTCTTTAGGATAAGATGCAGACAAGGTTCACTCAACATTTGTGTTTGGGATTGTGACAGCCTGACATGGGTACTGACACACTGTTAGTTTGTAGGCTTCAGTGCCACATAAGCTTCTCTTTAGCAAGCTTTGAAGACATAATGTGCACAAAACAAAAGCAACTGAATTACTGTGCCTTCCTTTCCATCCAGGCATCTCACTACTATGGCCACTGCACTGAGCAGCCACATAAAGAGCATGGTCAAGTATTGAACAGAACTATGTCCTTTCTTAAGATGTTGCCATACGCAGAGTGTCCCATCTCAGGGACAAAGGGATTTAAACCTAAGATTTGGCCTGGAGACTTGTGTTGCTTCACAATTACAGAAAGAATTCTCTTTAGAAAATTCTTCTGTCAAAGAGGACAGTCTTAGCTTATCCCCAGGCATTGCCTGCCACCTGAATGACTTTGCAAGGCATATTTAGCCAGCAGACACACATAAAGATTTTTAAAACACAAGTAGACAGTTCATGTGAAGATTTGCCTTACGTCAGCTTCAATGTATTTGGAAAAAGGTTAATTTAAGCTGTAAACTTGGAGAAACACAATTTATAAAAATTCATTCACTTTGCTGTACAAATATCATTTGAACCTCGGGTATGTCGAGAAATCAAAGATCAAAGTTTTACGTGTGTTATGTGTAAAATCATCCACTTTAGTTTCATAGCACCTCTCTATATTTTTAAGACACCGTTTTATATAGCCTGTGAGAAAAATCCTAGTAATTAAGATTGAAGCATACCATTGTCTGGATAGCCTTCAGGTCTCAGCACAAAATGGAAGAATCTGCTTCCTAGCAGGGCTTTCCCTTCTCTGACCTTAACTCCCACACAGTACTACCTATAGCATATTACATACTCTTATTATATTGCAGGTTCATTTTTCCCACAATAAGAACTTATTTAGCTAGTACCTGAGGTTCCATGTTAATGAGGCATCTCTGTACCTTAAACCTTCAGCCAGTGACCATTGCTCATCCTGTATATTCCTACCCTCACCCTCATACACAATACTATAAAATGCTTGAATCATCCCAAGTAAAGTAGATCTGTCTCCCCACAGCTGTTCCTAGTGTCATTATTACTGGATGTAGTTTATCATCTCTGGTCCATTTGTTCTCTTGGACTGATATCAGGCTAAGATCCCTGGGAATTGTAGCGCAGGCTACATTTTTATCTTCTGGTCATGGATTTATAGGTTAATACTTACCATGTTATATGGGAAACTAAACCCATGACATTGTCCACTCCAGAAAAGCACTAGACCAAATAAGCTATACTCAGCCTGCATCTTGATAAATTTAACACTTCCTAAATAATTGTATACACATACAAACCTATTTGTGATGTGTGTACATACATATAGAATATTTTCATTAAGCAATTGCATAAATGCAAAGAAATAATAGAAATATGAAACAATTAAAGAAATAATTTATACTGCAAATTACTAAAGTATTAAAAATAGCCCATAAATTATACATAAAATAGCACATAATTTTTAAGAAAATGATGGAGAATAACATTTACATCCAAAGAATAAAAACAAACAAAGCACAGAGACAAAAACCAAAGGTTTGAAACCATGGCTGGTAGACATCACAAAGTGGCCAGAGGGGGAGTATTCTGTTTAGAATGAAGGTGTTCTGAAGAGACACTAATACCTATCCTAGGAGCTGATCAAACCATGGAAATGTTGGACCCCAAGAATTGAAATTTCCCTCAAATCTTAAGTTGAGAGAAGGAAATGTTTAAGAGCTTGCTATGAGACAGGGAGAGCTTGCCAAACAGGGAGAAATTGGAGCTGGAGAAATGATGATGGGTGGGAACACATCTTGACCATGACTGCATAGTTGTTCATACTTCTATGTCCTTAATTAAAACCAATTGTCCTACTAAGATTGCAAAGGTCACTTGGGGATAGAAAAGTCATTGGTCTAGTTTATATTTCTTTCTAGTGTGCACACAGTGAACAAATCGTCTTTCTCTTGTTTTCATCATTACTTATTCAATTCAATTTTTGAAAATGAACTGCTTGTTAAGGAATGTTAGGGTCCAGTCTCAGTTCCTAAAATTTCTGGTAGCAGTAGGAAGGCAGTCCAGTCAAGCAAAGGATGTTGTAGTGCTCAAGGATATCTGGATGATGAAAGTGAAAATTGCAGCTCTACCTCTGGGCTACCGAGCTATTGCCTTCAATGTTACCATCTTTTCAGGTTTCATCCAGTCACAAAGGGCATGCTAAATTGCCTGAGGATGATCATTGTGAAAGAGAAACTGAGATATAATGTAAGGCACACTGCTCATGGTCAAAAAAAAAGTCAATAGCTCTGAAGGAGACAGCATCTTGTCCCTGACCCCATTTGATTATTATTTATAAGGGCAGTTTCCTCTGATTTCCTGTCTGCCACCAACTTTTCTAGATAAAGTAGGCCCCCAGTAAATATAGAAATATAAGATAAGAGACAAGAAAAATATCAAGGGCTCAAGAGGGGGGGAAGAGTCCCTTGCATAGAATCTGATGGAAGCCTCACAGCAGAAGTGATGCAAGGTTTGCAGATGGGACTAGAGAGATAGAGCCTCAGAGTTCCGTTCATAACATCCACCTTGGGAAGCTCACAACTGCTTCTAACTCCAGCTCCAGATACATTTCCCCTTCCACACAGATTCCTAAGAACAAGTAAAATAAATCTCAAGAAAAAAAAAAAAAAACAATTGTTTAAACTATTCTTTTCTAGCTATAAGGCAGCAGTTTCCTAGAATTCTCAACAGGATCTCAGTTGACAATGAAAGGTGTATTTTACACCCTATGCACAACACTAATGCCTTGAGGGTTTATGTTTTCTGGTTCAGATTCTATCCAAGGCATTTCTTCAGCCAACTTGTAATCTCAGTTACTGAGTATGTGAGAAAGTGAAGGGGAGGTAGTGTTACCAGAAACATAGTGAAGTTCTCCATAGTCATCACTAGGACAGGAATAGGGTGCCTAAATATTCAGAAATCCACACAACACTCTTAGGCATGCTGACTATCCTTATGAGAGGCTTTCTCAGATCTTAAAAAAAAAGTCTAATCCAGCTCTAATTCATCCTATTAGGAAGTCCTGAAATCCCTTTCCGGATCATTGTTGTGAATTCCAGTTTGCTATGAGTTGAGGTCTCTCAAAACCTAAAGGAATGCCCCAGTTATGCAGGCTGACTGTGTAGATCTGTGTCTCTGTTCCTTTACCACATGCCCACAGCAGAAATGGTGTCATTTGATAGACATGGAGACCTCTTCCTCCACACATGCGAACTTTTTAATACTATCCCACATTGGAATGAACAGATAATGTCTTGTTAGGTCAATATCTCAAGCCCAATAGAATGAATATCTAGTCTATTAAGAGTCTTCTTGAAAGGCACAGAATCTCTCTGAGGTATAATTGTTCTGTGAACTCAAATTTCACCTCCAGCAAAGGAGTTCACAGGGGCTGGGAAGTAGAAAGAGTGTCAATGTGGGGTTAGTGCACATAGGGACCCTTGTGGCTATTATCTGATCAGGTGACAGGCTTGCATCTGTACCTTCCAGGTAACTGTTAAGTAGCAGCAATGACCTGTGATGCCCTGAATGTGTCACAGTGATACTCAGAGTGTCTTAAGAAAGTTGAAAGTTGTGTGATGTTAGCATCACACCCTCCTGAACGCTTCTTGAAAGACTCTTTATTCAGAGAAGAAATTATTCAGAGTTGAGGGTCAAGGTTGGAGTCTTTGAAAGGCAGTCTGAGGAGACACTCTGCTTCTTCTCAGGGTAATTTCACATCGGCCATCAATCTTAGAAAGTTAAAGTGAAGGTGTAACTTGCAGCATATTTAATTTAGTAGGACATATTTAGAAATATGTCTCTCTCTGAGCTAAAAACAAAATATTGTTCAGGGTCATTAAGACCAATAATTACATTTAAAACTCTGAAAAAATCTACAAATCGGTCTCAATCAGCAGAGTATTCTAAAGATAAAACAAACACCAGCAACATTTTGTAACAATAAGACCAAATATTTTTCAATGGCATTAGCCTCCTTTCTCCTATTATAAGACAACAAAACAGTAGACAGTGCATATATAAAAGCACATGTTTGCCTACTGTGTTCATTACTTTCTTGTTTCTGTGACAAAATTCCTGACAGGAAATGTTTCATGAAGGAATAGTTTGTTCTGCTTCACAGTTGAAGGTATTGGTCATCATGGTGGGGAAGCATGATGACAGTCACATTGCATTCATACTCAAAAAGGTAGAGATTGATTTAAGCCTGCCTGTGTGTTGTGTGGCTTGGTTTCTCCCTCTTTAAATACATTCCAGGAACCTTACCCGTTGTATTACTAAACTTGGAATCATAGTATGTGCCCCATGAAACCAGGTTCAGTTACCCATCTTCACAAAGCCAACCAGAATATCCAAATTCATATAAAACAAGTGAAAAAGATTTTATTCCATGTGGAAACATTGGAAAGGGGGACACCCATATCCAGTGAGCCCTTCTAGTCCCTGAGATGTGACATGACACTAAAGTTTAATAAATGGCCAGATATATCCCCTGTTAAACAATCCCAGTCAGAGCACTGTCTTTCCTATCACTGATGTGCTATTGTCTTTGTCAGGCAGAAAATCCCTTTTCGGGATAGAAGAGTTTCTATTCTGTGGGGTCCAGACTTTTCCTGTCGTGTCATTATTTTTCAGATGATTGAGAATATGTGGAATTCAAATTTCTTGCTGTTTGTTGTTTTGATAGTCTCATAGTTAAAGTGTTACACTGAATTATATTTAGCATGTGCTAGTCTGGTTACAAGAGGATGGTGCTGTTAACAGTTCAAGTGGATCCTACCATCTGAATTTACAGTGTAGATTATACTTCACTGATCTGCTTAGAGGCTTAAGTCCAGAGTAATTCTAGATCTGTCAAGATGACAATCAATATTAGCCCTTACTGCATAGGTTCACTTGCTTGGAGAATGAGGAAGCTCAAGTTTCTGACATATTAATTTGGTTTGTTTATCTGACTTTTAAGTAAAAGTGGTGATTGGGCCATTGATATATTAATGCCCTGTCTTTTAGAGGTGTTTCAGAAGAGAAATTAGCAATACTCTGAAAGAGCAGAGAGTGTAACTCAGTTGCAGAAGCACAGGGCTATGAATTTTAGTGATTCTGAAAACTTGTGAGCTGTTCTTTATGGCTATATAAGCCATGTTGTACCTGCACTTGAGAGGTAAGAACATACTATGCTTTAGACCAATGAGCTCTAAATTCCTGTATTATTTTTAAAAAGGACTGGTAGTGTCAGTGATAAATTTCATATATACATATGTCCTATAGTTAGTAGAACTCCAACATTACAATATATGTGCTTGATACTTCTGCCCATGCTGTCCAATTAGTATAAATTCCTGAGGAGATAAAAGGCAATATTAAAAGAAAAATGTATTTAAAATGTGAAATGTACTCTTTCTTTTATTGCTTCTCTACCTTTGTACTTTGAAGACTTCCTGTTGTCAGAAAATAACAGAAACCTTCAGTAAAAACTCCTTTAAAGGGTATTTCTGGGAATACTTCCAATTAGGAACTAAATTTATATTTAATTGAAATGAAAGTAGCATGATATATGCAGAAAGATAGCACTAGAGATGTGGTTGAACCAAAGATATAGAGATATTGTTACAGGAACCAAGGAAAAAGAAGTAGTCATACAATGCATAAGCCCAAATAGCCACGGAGAAGCTTAGCCAAGATCCACTAAATTATCATCAAATTTAGTCAAGTACAGAACTTAGAATAAGAAAGTAACTCCCTTTCTCAGTGACAATATCCAGAGTTACTATCAAGTTTATGTAGATCAAAAACCATTGTGTGGATATCACAATCAATCACCTCACCAGGAATAACATCAATTGACTCAACAAACTGCATGGGTAAACCATTCCTCATGTATCAGCACTGAAAATGTCAATGGAAGAATGTAACGTGTCCACATTGGAAAAATTTAAAAACATTAAAACCATGACAGCAGAGTCTATCAGAAATTGTCATAATTTTGAATAAGGAAAATAGATCATAGGTAATCAATAATTCGAGTGTACCTCTGTTAAGTAACAAGGTGACACATGCATATACCTTAGGAATATATGATTTCAATCATGCCAAATTCTTTCAGATGTTATATAAGAAAATAAGGAATATCATTCAAGACATTTAGTATTTTTAACAAGAGAAATGGACAGGGAAATACAAAAAACAATAAGACAATGTTATTCATAAATATAGAGAAACTTACACATTTTAATGAAACACATCTTACTATTTTTGTAAATTCATGATTAGTTTCTGGAAAGATAAATCAGCAATTAAGAATGTATTACCCTTGCAGAGCACATGCCTTGCATTACCAATACTCAGGTCTCTTTGTTCACAATCAATGTATAATTCTGTGTCCATGGGTTCTGATACCCTCTTCTGTCTGCACAGCCAGCAACATGCATGTGTATATGCACACAGATTTAGTTTTGTTTTTCCCTTGCTGTGATAAAAAATTCCAACCAAAGCAAATTACTGAGGAAAAACTACACTTCTAATCACACTTCCAAGATATTGTCCATCACAGCAGAAAGTTAAAACAGGAACCTGGAGCAGAAAACACTGATGAAGGCTCCTTACTGGCTTCTGCTTTCTGCTCATCTAATTTTCTTACACGGACTAGGTCCACCTGCCTAGGGATGGTGTAACCCAGAGCTGCCTGAATCCTCTTATGTCAATCATCAATCTAGGCAAATTCTGACAGGCATAGCCATATGCTAATCTTACCTGGGCTATCTTCTAATTGGTGGTGCTTATACATATTAAGGAATAGCCATCTGACATTGCAATCACCTAGTACATATCTCATTCATGCAGAAGACTTTTGTCTTTTCTCACTGTCCATAAATCATCTATACCTTTTCTTTTATGAAAGAGACTTTGTGAGACTTCCCTTGTTCACAATGGTATATCAACTGGTGTTATTGTGCCCATCATATTTAAGTAGCAATACTGTTAAAATATCATGGGTGCAGCCTCTCTGTCATTCCTAGAAGACACCCTCTCTCAGAAGTGTCTTGGTCCTCTGTCTCTTACAGTTTCCCTGACCACTCTTCAGAATATTCTCTGAAAGTCTTAGATATAAGTGTCTAGCTATAGATGTACCAGTTGTGCTTTGCTCACCATAGTCAATTGTTCTCTGCATTTTGATCAGTTGTGGATTCAAGAATCAGTCTCTGTGATGATTTAAATGAGAATGCAGCTTATTAGCTCTGGCATTTGAAGATTTTGTCCACACTTAGTGCAAATGTTTAGGGAGGTTAAGGAGGTGTGGCCTTGCTAGATGAAGAAAGTCACTATAGAAGTTACTTCAGAATTTAAAATATGTACCATTTTGAGTTTTTCCCCTCCCCTCTTGTCTTCGATCTCTCAGCTTATTGCTTCAGTCACCATGTTCACGTGCTTTTCACATTTATATGTCATAATGTGATGAAGTCTCATCCTTGTAGAGGCACAAGCTCAAATAAACCCTTTTGTGTATAAGTTCCTTTGGTCATAATGTTTTATCACAATATAAAAATAACTTATAAAATCTCAAACTATTGCCAAAAGAAGCTTCCTTAATTAAAAATGAGATTTACATGTATTTGTAGCTATAAGGATAAGAACATAGAATATAGTTGGAAATTATACTGGTCTAGGACAATGTCTGCAGTAGATCCTTCTGTATGGTTCATGATCTCACCATCCATACTCTGGCTGAGTTTACAGTATCCAATACAAATACCCTCCTATTAAGCAGACCTTAAATAAAATTACATTATTGTTGTCTAGCCTCAAGATATATGTACAACTATAATATTCTTAAGGGTATCTGGCCATTCTGATAATTGTTGTTGTTCATGGACTTTACAGCAATGTACTATTTTAATTACTATTTACTGTTAATTGCTTTCTCCCCTGACAGATTCCATACATTTTTTTAATACTATGAGAACTAATCCTCATAAGAAAGGCTTCCAGTTTAGCTCCATATCTATTCCTCCAAGTCCTGATATCTAAAATATGGTCTCCCTTTCTAGTCCTGTGAGTCAACTGAGGGCAAAGGCAGTAGTCTATATTATTTTGGTAATTTCTTTGACTTTCTCTAAGGAACAACCTAAATATGTATTTAGCAAATACATATTTAATACAGTTGAATAAATGTAAAACAATGCTTTTCTATAGCTTTTTCAAGCATCATTTGTGTTATTTATTTTTCTTCCTTACTTCAAAGTCTGTAATGGTCTGTCTTTCCCATTTTAGCTGATTTCTCAGTTTTCACATCACACCTCCAAGGATCTGTGTTCTTGTATCCACTTTATAGAACCTCTTCTTCACTAACCCCATGGCCCCTTTTTACATTCCTGTTTTTTTTCTAGTTACTCCAAGTTATGTAATTATATCCAAAGTTTCAGAGACAGATATACAAGTAAGGGGCAACACAACGCATGGCTTGGTCTTGCTGGGTCTGAGTTATTTCACTCACTATAATGTGCTTTAATCCCATCCATTTACCTGTACTTCATTATTTCACTCTTCTTTACAGCAGAGTAGAATTTAACTTTGGCTATGAACCACATTATAATAACCAGTTGCAAGACACTTAGGTTGTTTCTACTTCCGAGCTACTTTGAATATATTGATGATGAACTTGGATGAACAATGCTTTTTATAAAATGCCCACAAATACTATGAAATGCATAGTTCTACACAATTAGAGAATGAATTTCAGGCCTAGCTGATTAGCTAGGAAGAACAGTAATTTTCAATTGTGTAATGCAATGCATGATTAGGAAGTTCAGTTTTCCTTCGTTGATGAGTGGATGCAACACAATTAAACTGCTGCTAGATCTCCTAGCTCAATTCTTCCAGTTAGTGAATCACCTTATATCACCAGTGCAGTAATAAAACACTTAGCAGAAAATAGAGGCTCACTGGATTAAGTATATTCCTCCCAAGTTTGAGTATTCTATTTTAAATGCTTTTTGCTTGTTTGTTTGTTTTGAAAGCACCTAACTTGGGTGATGAGAACATAGCTTAGGTTTCCTAGAATAGTAGTAAGGTCACATAATGGCTGAGCCATTTATTCAGTTCCAAACTTTTGCATTATATAGACTCACCTTAACAGTTTGATAAATCAAGTATTTATGACTATAGCACTGAGTTCCCATGTTGGAAGATCTTTCTCAGTACTAAGATTTGGTATCTTAAACAAGCTTGAATGTAATGTTGCATTTGAGGTTGTTCCTCTAAAGAAGACATTAAAGACATCGTACACATTTAATCATAAACAGGATTGATGAAGTTTTCTATGAAGACCAACCATGTCTAAAGAAGAAAAATAAAGTAAGATGAGTATATATAATAAGTAATAAAACACCACCAAAAATCTCATCAAAGAAATAATTGATAAAAACTTTGAAAAAATTAAATCATAATATAGAATCCAGATACAGATTCATGCACATTTAAAACTGAAACACAATAAAAGATAGGTACTGACACTTCAAGCAATATGTCTGAGAATATTTATCCACACTTCTCTTGGGTCAAATGGCTATCATTTAAATGTTCTGTAGTGAAAGGGCACCATATCCTCCACTACTGTCAATTAATTCAGAAATCATGAAACAGGGATGCTTAATTTTTCTATCACCTGGGAGATGGTCCTCTGGACATATCTGTGGAGGAGTATTTTTATTACATTAACTGTAATAGGAAGCTCTAATCTGTGTGTAGCACTAGTCCTTGGATGAGATCCTGTGATACTTAAGTGATACTCAGAGAACTGAGCAATTGCCTGTAATAATTGCTCTTTGCTTCTTACTTGCAAATGTGACCAGTCACCTCAGACTTCTGCTGCCTTGAACTCCATGCTTGATATACTGTACCAGGATCTATAAGCCCCAATAAAATTTTTCTGTCTTAAGTGGCTTTAGTTAGGGAAATTTATCACAGCAACTGGCAAACAAATTAAGACACTGACATAAATCTTGTTACCAAGTGTTAAATCCCACCCTGCTTGGGTTTATTTTCAAAGCCTGTACACTCTAGATGCTATTATAGTGTCCCTAATATTTATCTTAACTAACCTATTTCCAAAATTTAGTGGAAACCACAGTTTGGATCTTAAGTATTATATAAGAACCCATGTGTTAAAGGCTTTATCCCCATTGTAGTATTAGGTAGTACTGAAACTTAAGAGGTAGCATTTTGACAGGGATTTTATTTATTTATTTATTTATTTATTTATTTATTTATTTATTGTCTTGTGTGGTCTATTCTCAGAGGGGACAGTTGAACCCTGTTATCTCTGCTTTCAATCTATTTTCCATCCAGCATCTGAGACTGAGTAAACTTCATCCTATGAAACTCTCAAATGTTCCGTCCTAGGTCAAAAGCAACAGAGCCACTGTCTCATGAGCTGAAGTCTCAATATTGTGCACCCTGGCAAATCTTTCCCCATTTTTATGTTTGGGTATTTAAACAACCACAGAAACTTGACCACTGCATAGGGCATTTCAATAAATGTACCAGGTTAAGCATGCTGCAAGTCCTTCACATGCTTTTAGCAGTCTGTGCTATGACTTTTAACAATGCATAGAGCCATTTGTTTAGAGTCGCAGGTAATTAATTTTTAAACAATGAATCATGAGTATATCAACTTCAGTCTATGCACCATCAGGAAGTTCTCCACCCCATGGAAACAGATTGATGTAAACAAGGAAGTTTAGGGTATAGTTTTCCTTTTCTTCTCTTTGCAAGTGTAAGTCTAACCAACAAATCCAGTACTCAGTGAAATGTTCCATGAAATGTGTCTGTTTTCACTGATCAATCACAAAAGTATGTCATTCTAAATCAATGAAGTGAAAAACATATTCAGTAGCCTATAGATTTTCAATACACATGAAAGCCTTATTTTCAACACTTTCTTATCTACAGAGCATCTATAAAAAGAAAGCCTGTCCATGGAAGACTTTTTTAAACAAATCTTTGTATGTTTGTGTGTGCATGCTTATGTATGTGAGTGGGGGTACTCACATGTATGGCACATGTGTGTCAGAGGACAACCTTGCATATTGGTCTTCACTTTTTACCATGTTTGAGACAGGATCCCACTTTGATTAGTCATTGTGATATATACCAGGTTAAATAGCCTGTGAGGTTTTGGGGAGTCTCCTGTCTCATCTACTTCACTCACTGTAGGGGAACTGAGATTACTGACACATGATTCTAAGTGTAGATTTATGTGGTTTCTGGTTTTTATTTTGTGTTTGTTTGTTTGTTTTGTTTTGTTTTGTTTTGTTTTAAATCTGAACTCAAATCCTACACGTTACTCAATGAGCTATAAAAAGGAAGTTTTAAATTATATTTTTGGATCTATGTTTCATAAAATGGTGTGCTTGTTATTAATGGCCTGCATCAGATTGCCCCATGTACTTCTATGTACGATATTTTCTTGATTAATAATGATTGATATGGGAGGGCTCATCCCACCTGATGTAGACACCATCCATTGGCAGGTGGTCCTGGGTTGAATAAGAAACAAAATGACCAAGCCAAGGGAGACAAGCCAGTAAGCAGTATTCCTCTGTGATCCAGAATCTACCAGTTGTCTCAGGGGAAACAAAATACTCACAGGAGGAAATATGGAGACAAAGTGTAGAGCAGAGACTGAAGGAAAGGGCATCTAGAGACTGCCCCACCTGGGACTCCATCCCATATGCAGTCACCAAATCTGGATGGTCTTGTGGATGCTGGGAATTGCTTGCTGAAAGAAGCCTGATATGGTTCTCTTCTGAGAGGCTCTGCCAGAGCCTGACAAGTACAGAGGTAGATGCTCACAACCAACACTTGGAATGAGCTCAGGGTCCCTGATAGAGGAGTTCGAGAAGGGACTGAAGAAGCTTAGGGGCTTTCCAAACCCATGGAAGGAGCAACAGTGTCAACTACATGCCAGGCTTCCTAGAGCTCCTGGGGACTGGACCACCAACCAAAGAGTACACATGGAGGGACCCATGTTTCTGGCCGCATATTTAGCAGAGAATGGCCTTGTTGGTCTGTGGGAGGAGCGGCCCTTGGGCCTCAGTGTGTTCAATGCCCCAGTGTAGAGGAATGCCAGGGCAGGAACACAGGAGTGGGTGGCTGGGTGGGGGAGCACCATCATAGAGGCAGGTGAAGAAGGATGGGAAAGGCGGTTTCTGAAGGGGAGTCCTGGAAAGGGAAGACAATTGAAATGTAAATAAAGAAAGTGTCAAATAAAAATTTTAAATAGTCATGAAGAATGATATAATAAAATATACTCACAATTGTCTCTTCACCATCTCTTCACTTTAAACATTGTGTTTTGATGTTTTGTTTTGTTTTTGTCTGTGTTGGGGATATGACCCAGTGCTTTCAACATTCTCGGCTAGTGTTCTATCATTAAACTGTACCAACCATCAGATTTTTTGACTCTTCATTTTAAACACAAGCATACACAGTCCCATATTCACTGGAGATAACAAATACAACCTGATAATCCGTGGGCTGAGTTCCACTGACTCAAATCATCATCCGTTGTAATGATATATAGTAAAGCCTTTGTGTCTGGCTTTAAATGAAATATATAGTAAAAACTTTGTGTTTGTCTCTGAAAGAAATGTTTCAGCAAAACCCTTGCTGTGTTTGCATCAATCAGTAATGGCTGAGAAATTGTTTTGAGAGTGATTGAACTTTTAAGAAATGTTGTTTCTGGAAATGCCCCTCACCTCCTCACCCCTGCTGAGAAAATGGCCAATCAATACACAGCTTTACTTAAGACATACCCCATGGAGGCAGGCACCAATCCATAGCAGTATTAATGATAATCTGGTATATTTGCAGATGTCAACATATTGTCCTCTGAGAGACTCCAGCCAGCAGCTAAGTCAGATGGATGCAGACACCCACAGCCAAACAATGGATTGAGCTTGGGAACTCTTATGGAATAATAAAACAGATTGCAGTCCCTGAAGGAGATAAAAACTCCACAGGAAGACCAACAGAGTCAACTATTCTAGACCCTTGGGGATTTCAGAGTCTGAATCACCAACCAAAGATCATATATTGGCTGGACCTAAGCATGCCTAATCACATAAGTAGCAGAAGTGCAGCTTACTCTTCATGTAGGTCTGGAACAACTACATCCCAAAAGTTATCCCAAAAGTTGTTGCCTGCATGGGATATGTTCTACTAGAAGGAGTGCCATGTCTGGCCTCAGTAGGAGGGGAAACACTTAGCTTTGAAGAGACTTGAAGTGCCAGAGTGGGGGGGGGGTACCCAGGGACCCTGTATCAATTCAGAGGAGAAGGGGAGGAGGAAGACTGTGGGAGAGGATAACCAAGAGGGGGACAGTGAATAATAATATTATTATTATTATAAATAAGTTAAATTTAAAAAAGAAATGTCTCTCTAAACATCTGTACTGGGTGCTATGTAAGAGCTTGCAGCTGCACTCATCCTAGTCCAAAGACGGTCCTGAAAAACATGATGTTCTTACTTTTGATTATGGCTAGCTATGATCAAAAGAGACTGAGATTTGTGTTGGTTATCTGCAATTATGAGCAATAAAGGGAAAGATAACTTAGGTTGCTGGAATCTTTCCCAGCCCCTACTAACCTTTTATGATGTTTGAATAAATAACTGTAGTGAGCTAGCAGGGCTCTTGTCTTTCCTCAGCAGGCTGAAATTGTTGCTTCTTCAGAAAATGAAGCATCTTGGTGAGCTTCTCCCTACTGCAGCATCTACAGCCAACCTGAATCAATAAAACATGGCAGTTTGTTTTTATTTTCATTGTATTAATGGCTTTTCATTGCAGTGATCATACCATGACTAAAAGTAATATTTAAGATAGAGTTTATTTTGTATAAGAGATCCAGAGAGATAGTGTTCATCACCAAGTAAAAAGTATTACAGCAGGAGTGCAAGGCTAACCGGACAAAATTGAGTTAGAAATGTCATATTCAACCATGCACCCAGGAGGCAAGGATATTCTGCAAATGTGGAGTCTGGTTGTAAAACCTCAAAAGTCACCACGGTGGCTTACTGACTCTGCCAAGACTCCTCCTCATAAAATTCCCTAACTTCTCCAAACAATGCCATGAACTGAAAAACAAGTGTTCAAATATTGATCCTGTGAGGAACATTTCTCTTTCAAACCATACAGGGACCATATGAATAACTGATGCTCTTAAAGTAATTCCAATGTTGGCTAATGATAAAATAATAATAATTCACTCTATTGACATAGTGTGTGTAATATCTACCTAATATCTACAAATCATTATAATTAAAGATAAATTATTATTTCAGGAGAAATACTTTGGTTTGACAATGTGTATTAATGATGAAACTTACTGATAATGAAAAACAAGCCCATATGTGTGGGGTGTATGTGTGTTGTCTGTGTGTGTGAGTGTGTGTGTGTGTGAGTGTGTGTGTGTATGAAATTCTTTTCCTATAACTGTGATAAAATATCCTAGCAAAGCAAAGGTAACACTAATAAGAATGGGTTTATTTTTGGCCCACAACTCAAAAGTACACACCATCATGACAGAGAGGTCTTTTCAGAAGACAGTGAAGCAATCAATTTCATTTTATTTGCACTTACAAAGCAGGAAGCAATGAATTATTAGATGATGCCACACAGGTATGCCAGTGACCAACCTCTCAGGTGACTCTAGTTGTCCTCAGGATGATTACTGAGGTTGTACGTCACAGTCATCATCATCATCATTATTTTTAAATTCATTACAATTAATATGATTCTATTATATGAGTATCAGAATTGCATTACCCTACAACCTAGTTTTGCCACTAGCAATTTTAAATAAATTTTTATGTTATTATTTTACTTTTAAATTATCTTAAAGTTGTCTATTGTATGCTGTACATTTAATCCTTACCTGCAATTTTCTCTTTTCAACTGCTACCCTTCTCATTTTCCCCCTTTGTCTCCCTAGACAATTTTACATTCATTTTTTTTTTGTTCAGGGATGATTTTATATGACTATATAAAACTATAAAAACTTACACATTAATGTTTATTTAGGAATTCACCATAGCTAAATTACATAACCAACCTAATTGTTCAATATCAGATGAAAAGATGGGAAAATATACAAAATGTATTTAATTAGTTATATCGCAAATACTATTCCTCCCAATCTCTCCCTCCCAAAAGCCCTCCTCTATGCCCCATCCCTTCTTGGCTTAGATGATTGGGCTCCCTGGATAACCTTTCAACCTGTCCCATCAAGTCTTTGGCAGATTAGGCACATCCTCTCCAGCTGGGGTCAGACAAACAGCAATGAAGGCTGAGCTACCCATCTGCTACATAAGTCCTAGGCACCACTTTGTTGCTCATGTATATTCGCTGGTTGGTGGCTCAGTCTCTGAGAGCTCTAAAGGGCCCAGATTAGTTGACACTGTTGGTCTTCTGGGTTCCCATTCACTTCTGTGCCTTTAATCCTGCCACCACCTTCTCCATAAGAGGCACAGACATCCATCCAATTTTGGCTGTGAGTATCTGCATTTGATTCAGTCCACTGCTGGGTAGAGGCCCTCAGAAATCAGTTTGCTAGGCTCCTGACTGCAAGCATAAGAGAGTATCACTAGCAATGCCAGGGATTGGTGCTCGTTCATGGGATGTGTTTCAATTTTGGCTGGTTATTGATTGGGCATTCCCTCAGTCTCTTCTATGTCTTTACCACTGCATTTCTTTTAGACAGGACAATTTTCTGATCAAAAATTATCTAAGTGAGGTGGTATCCTTATTTATCTAATGGGAATCCAGCCTGACTAAAGGAGGTGGCCATTTCAGGTCTCATACCCTCACTGTTAGGCCTCTAGGCTAAGGTCACCCACATTAACTTCTGGGTTCCTCCCCCATTCCAGGTCATTGGGACTCCCAAGAGATTCCTCCTACATTCACCTCGCCTCAAGCACATGCAGATTTCCATTCTTCTTCCTGGCCCTTTAGGCCTCTCTTCTGCCCCCCCTCCACCCCCCCCCCCACACACAGACACCTGATCCTGAGTCCTGAGTCTCCCATTCCTTTCTTCATCCTCTCTCTCACCCTATGTTTCCCTCCTTTTGCCTCCTACAACTATTTTATTCCTCCTTCTAAGTGAGACTCAAGCATCCTCACCTTCACCTTCGTTCTTGTTTAATTTCTATGGGTCTATGGGAATATATATATATATATATATATATATATATATGTACATACATACGTGTGTGTGTGTGTGTGCGTGCGTGCGTGCGTGCGTGCGTGCGTGCGTGCGTGTGTATGTGTGTGTGTGTGTGTGTGTGTGTGTGTGTGTGTGAATCTTGGCCATACTGTACCTTATGGCTAATATCCATTTATTAATGAGTACATACCATGAGTATCATTTTGGGTCTGTGTTACCACACACAGGATATTTTCTAGTTCCATCCATGTGAGTGCAAAATTCATGCTGCTCTTGTTTATATAAGCTGAATAGTGTCCCATTATGTAAATGAGCCCCATCTTCTGTATCCTGTATACTTGAGGGACATCTTGGTTGTTTCTTGTTTCTTTCTATTACAAATAGAGCTGTTATGAACATAGTGTAGCATGTGTCCGTGTGGTATGGTAGAGCAAGTTACCTAGTATATGCCCAGGAGAAGTATAGCTTTGTCTTCAGACAGAACTATTTCCAATTTTTTGGAAAACTTCCAGATTAATTTCCAGAGTGCTTATATAAGTTTTCATTTCCAGTAACAAGGAAATACTACTAGTCTTTCTCAACATCCTCACCAGCATGTTCTGTTGTTGTAGGATTTTTATCCTAATTATTCTGAATGGTGTAAGTAAGGTAGAATCTCAAGGTCATTTTGATTTCCATTTCCTTGACAATTAAAGATGCTGAATGTTTCTTTTAGAACTTCTCCACTATTCCAGATTTTCCTGTTGAGAATTCTCTGTATATCTCTGAATCTCTTTTATTAATTGGATTATTTGGTTTCTTTGAGTTTAACTTCTTGAGATTTTAAAAATATACTTTGGATATTATCAATCTGTCAGATGGATGGGTAGTAAAGATATTAAATAATTTTTAGGCTGCCATTTTGTCTTATTGTTGGTGTCCTTTGTCTTGTAGAAGATTTTCAGTTTCATGAAGTCCCATTTATAAAATGTTGATCTTAGAGCCTGAGCCTTTGATGTTCTGTTCATGAAATTGAACCTGGTACCAATCTGTTCAAGGCTAGTTCCCACTTTCTCTTCTATTAGATTTAGTGTATTCATTTTGGTGAAATCCTTGATCCACCTGGACTTGAATTGTATGCTGGGAGATAAATATGAATGTATTTGCATTGTTCTACACGTAAACATCCTGTTACACCAAAACCATTTATAGATGATGCTTTCTTTTTTTCCATTGTATGGTTTTAGCTTCTTTATTAAAAAAAAATCAAGTGACCATACATGTATAGGATTATTTCTGAATCTTCAATTTTGTTCCATTGATCAGCATGTGCTCTGGCACCAGTACCGTGTAGGCTTTTTCATTATTTCTCTGTTGTACAGCTTGACATCAGCAAGGTTGATTCTTCTACAGTTAAAGATTGTTTTGGATCTCCTGGGAGTTTTGTTTTATCACATGATGGTAAGAATATCTATTTCAAGGTCTGTAAAACAATTTGCCTGAATTTTTACAGAGATAACATTGAATATGTAGATTGTTTTTGGTAAGATGGCAATTGTCCCTATGTTAACGCTCCAGATTTGTCATGGAATGACTTGGTTTCTAAATCTATGGTGATTAAGAGTTTTTCTAGGTATTATAGTCTGGGCTAGCTTCTGTGGTGTCTTAGGGTCTTCAAGACATCTGTGCAGGACACTCTGGCTTTTACCGTGTTTGTTAAGAAACCAAATGTAATTATGATAAGTCTTCCTTTATAGGTTACTCTTCTTCCCTTATTGCTTTTAATATTCTTTCATTGAGCTATCCATTTAGTGTTTTGATTATTATGTGACAAGTATATTGTCTTTTCTTGTCTAATCTACTTGGTGTTCTCAAAGCTTCTTATACATTTATAGCCATCTCTTTCTTAGGTTATGGAAGTTTTCTTCTATGAATTTGTTAAAGATGCTTTCTGGCACTTTGAATTGAGAATCTTCACCCTCTTCTATTCCTATTATTCTTAGGTTTAGCCTTTCCATAGAGTTCCAAACTTCAAGGTGTAGGTTCTTACTGGAAGGAAGATTGAGCCCTGACAGTGCAGAGCAGAGTACAGGACTACAGAACTTCCTGGGGTTTCAGCAGGTAGGGGGCTTTTGGTATGAGGGAGATGTCTACCCTCTGTGTCTGGAATTAGTGTAAGCCTCATGCAAGTCGGGCAGGACTGTGGGGTGAGGGACAGCATGCAGATCTGTAACTCCACTGAAACACTTAAACATAGATGTTTATTGCAGTATTCACAATAGCTAAATCTCAGGGCCAAACTATATGGTCAACAACATAAGAAAGTATGAGGAAAATATGGTTGATATAAACATTGGATTATTTTTTATCCACAAAGAAGAATGTGGCTATTGTAAATTGTAAGAAGCCAGATGCAACTATAAATATTCTTATTAAGCAAATTAAGAAAGCCTCAGAAGGACAAATACATGCTTTATCTCCATAGTGCCTTTTCTTCATCTCTTCTCAAAGATGTGAGAGAGAAAAATAAATATCCTGTATAAAATACTTTCTGTCTAAGACATTTTAAGTGTTCACAATGCACTGAACAATGTTGATCAACACACAGACCTAGGATCATTTGCAGAATTTGGACAGATATATTGACTAGAAAATATGTGAAATGAATATAACAGAAAATATACCTGATGGGGGCATGTGCTCTAGAAAAAATGTGGGGTAACTACACTTATAGAAATGAGAAAGCAATGTGGCTGGTTACAGGCTATACAGAGTAAGTGAGGAAAAGAGAAAATCACACTTTTTAAAAATGCTTCACATGTAATTCATCTGGGCATTGGCTGGATGGTCATCTCTGGGAGTAGTAGGACCTGCCATACCAAACAGAGCAAATTAAAAGATTTTTCAGTAAAGGAAATCCCATTAGACACTAAAAGCAAGGAAAGGAACTGCCACCCAAGGGAAGCTTAGCTTACCCACAAAATCATTAGTCTTGATAAGTACCTTGATTAGGTCTAGAATTAATTAAGAGATACTCATACTTGCTGGTCTGTGAGGAGTTCATAAAAAAAGGATCAACCGAGGAATGAAGGCCCTCCCTAGGAATTTGTGGCATTTTTCTGGCAGAAGCACAGATTAAAAGAGGTCTGTGGGCAAAGATGTGCTACCTGTCTACCTACCTCCAATGTGCCATGCTTGCCCACCTTCCGTGTTTCCTTTCTGTTCATGGACATCACTTCATGACTACCCACTTTCAACATTCCCTGCCTTATCAACATTTCTCCATCTACATTTGCCACAGCTCTGCTTTACTGTCATTCAAGTCCAGATCCTTAGGCCTTCCAAAGTGGGTTAAGGCATAGTAGCCTCCGTAAATCCTACAGTCTTCTGCACTAGTTTGAAACTGTGTGTCTCCTGCTTCATGAAGTAAATATCTCTGGCCCTTGCCTACTTTCCTGAATGCAGATGGCCATTGATGACTACCCAGACCATATCTTGTAAGTCAAGCTAATCATCCATTTTCATAATATATATTCATTCTATAATTTATGTATATCTAGACAAACCTGAGTTGTCTAGACATCTATACAGATATCTTGTACTCCAAAATTATCAGAAATATAAGAGAATTATATCTAAAACATCTCTGCCAAGTAACACACTTATACAATAGTACATTTTCTCTAGCTGTAGTAGCAATAAAGATGAATTTGGAGGGTCAGAATCCCAGACACTTAAAAGGAACCCAAAGCTTTAACTGCAGAACTAGTAGAAGCCAATAGATGAGACCCCCTCAATAGTCTTTCAGTTTGCTAGAGTCATAGAGATGGGTCAGGAGAATTATTTTAGTTTTTTGTTTGCTAATTGCAAACTGTGTGGCTGCTGAGCTGGGACATAGAGTTTACTAGAGCTTTTTAAGTTTCCTGTAAGTAAAGGTTATTGGTACTGAACCAATCGGAATTAATCTTTTTCTTATCTGTAGTATAATTTCCCAGATAATATAAGTTATATTTACACTGTCATCACATCCTTGATTTGTCTCCTCCACAGCTGTGTGTTTTTACAGCTAATCCACACTATTTTCATAGCACTATCATCTGGAGCTCCATTTCTAACCAAAATTATGTCAGATGAATCTTCAATATTTTGTTTGAGTGTGTTTGGGGTCCAGTAGTTAATAAGAACCAAAGAACAAAGTGATGCTAATTTTGATGGTGAATAGTGACTGTAAAACTAATATGATATAGAATCAACATAGAGATGAGTTTCTGGGTGATCCTTTGAAAAACATATCTTAACTAGGCTAATTGGCATTTGAAGATTTACCTTAAGTATGGGCAGTATAACTCATTGGGCTGATATTCTGTACCAAATAACATGATGTAATAAGAATAATCATGGCATACACTTGACATCACAATTTCCTCAGAGTGATGGACCATGTCTTCAAACTGCAAGCCAAAGTAAACCCACCTGTCTTTTATTTGTTCCTTGTAAAATATTAGTCTTCATAGCAATAATAGCAATTAGTATATTGGTGATGGTGATGGTGAATCATTGCTCAGATTTTATGTGATTTGAATTTCCTCAACCTGGATGGCCACCAAAATACAGATATCTAAGGAATATTTGCAAAAGGCATTCTGTCTGAGTTTTAAAGTTAATAATATCTTATGTGAACATAATTATTTTCAGAATACAAAAATGGTAGTGCTGAAATTTCTCTGGTTTTCTTCAGAATGGTACTTTTTTTTTACTATGAACCTAAATAGAACTTATTTATGTTGCCTTATTTGTTAAGTATATGCTGTTTTTTATCTGTTTTTTAGAAGCCTGATGTTGTAAAGCTAGCAACAATGTAAGTAGTTTGACATACATCATAAACCAGCTTTTGTTAATCTGAGTAGAATATAATAACCTTACATTTTTATCACTGTGCAAAAAACCATACCAATTGTTGTCTCCTTAGTCTAAAATGAGATACAGATGGTTCAGTAGGAGTGAACAATTTTACAATTGTTGTTTTATACCATGTATTCATCTAAGGATGTTGAAATTACATGGCACCCTTTACCTTAGTAAACATGGCTGCCAGTAATGTAGGTGGTTCTATCCTGATGATGTCATCAGCCAAGATGGAAGAGACCCACATGACTGCTACTTAAAAAGATGTTTTTCTAGTAGATGTATATATTTTTTAATGAGGTGAATGCAAATTTTACACACAAACAGTTGATTTACACACACACACATACACACATATAAACAGTAAGTTGTAAGGAATAAATATTACCTATATATAGGTTTTTAATTATATGCCCTTTTTATAAGTTTAAAGCCCAATTTTGCTATAGATGTTACAAATTTTTGACTTTACAAATATTCAATGAACTTACAAATCATGATATAAAGTTTATAGCATAGTCTTACGAGGTTTTTTTTTTTTGGGGGGGGGGGTGGGCGGAGTGCAGAGAAGTCATGGGTATATAGAGAAATCATAGAGATAAGATTTTTTTAAAAAGTGATAAGTAGAACCTGAGATATAAGAAACTTTTGGAAGTGTAGAGCAAAGCAAATTTAAATATAAGAAATTTAAGGATCATTGTTTGTGTACTGGCAGTTGTTATGATTTGTGAGACATTGGAAATCAAGTGTTTTTTTCCATTGAACTACATTGAGGCCAAGTTGTTTGAATCACGGAGGAGAGAGGGTTGTGTGATGATTTGAATATGCCTGGCCCACAGAAGTGGCACTATTAGGAAGTGTGGCCTTGCTGGAGTAGGTGTGTCACTTTGGGTGTCCACTTTAATACCCTTGTTCTAGCTGCCCTGTGATCACCACTCCCTAAATCTCTTTTTCTTCTTCCTTAGTATCTTTATGACAAGCTCTCATTCTCTCTTTTTTTTAATTAGATATTTTCTTTATTTACATTTCAAATGCTATCTCAAAAGTTCCCTATACACCCAGCACTCAGGTAAAACCTGGACATGGCAATATATACCTACAACATAGTCCTGAGGAGTAAAGGTAGGATTCCTGGCAAATTAGTCTTCCTAAATAAGTAAGATCCAAGTTCCCCAAAATACTCTCTGTAAACAAACAAACAAACAAACAAACAAACGGTTGTCTGAGAGGTTATGAATGCTTAATCCTCTTGAAGAGAAGTTGGATTCAATTTGCAGCCCAGACTTCTGGAACATCACAATTACCTGTGATTCCAGCTTCAGGGTGTACAGTTACTTCTTCTGAGCTCCCTGGGAACATGTAAACTTACACACACACACACACACACACACACACACACACACACACACACACACAAATACCTATACTCAGACAGTTTTTCCTTTGTGTAGAGAAATGCTTATTAATTTTTTGTTTTTAGTTAATTTTCTATTAAGTCACTTTACTGAAGTTGTTTATCAGCTATAGGAGTTTTCTGGTAGAATTTTGGGGGTCGCTTATGTACACTATCACATCATCTCCAATAGTTATACCTTAACTTCTTTCTTTCCATTTTGTATCACTTTGACCTCTCTTGTTTTCGAAGTGCTCTAGATAGAACTTCAAATATTATATTGAATAAATAGAGAATATTTAGCCTTGTCTTTTCCTTATTTTATTAAGATTGCTTCAAATTTCTCTCCTTTTAATTTGATATTGGCTGTGGGGTTGCTGTATAGCCCTTTTATTAAGGTTAGGTATGTGCTTTGAGTACCTGATTGTTTCAAGACTTTTATCAGGAAGGGTTATTATATTTTGTGGAAAGTTTTTTCAGCATCTAATGAGATAATAATGTGTTTTTTTTCCTTTGAGTTTGTTTATATAGTGAATCACATTGATGGATTTGCATCTATTGAACTAACCCTGCATTCCTGGGATGAAGCCTACTTCATTATGGTGAATGATCATTTTGATGTGTTCTTGGATTCAGTTTGCTAGAATTTTATTGATAATTTTTGCATCAATATTCATAAATGAAATTGGTCTGAAGTGATCTTTCTTATTGGGTCTTTGTGTGGCTTAGGCATCAGCATAACTGTGGCTTCGTAGAATAAATTAGGTAGAATTCCTTCTGTTTCTGTTTTCTGGAATATTTTGAGGACTATTGTATTAAGCCATCTTTGAACATCTGATAGAATTCTGCACTAAAACCATCTGGCCCTGGGCTGGTTTTGGTAGGGAGACTTTTAATGACTTATTCTATTTTCTTAGGGGCTATGAGACTGATTAGATGGTTTATCTGATCGTGATTTAACTTTGGTACCTGGTATATGTTTGGAAAATTATGAAGATTTTTTAGTGTTATTGAATATAGGATTTTGCCCTGTCTTCACTCAATGATAGATTGTGACCCACAGTGTAAGATAAAATAAACATTTCCATTTCCAAGTTGCTGTTGTTCACAGTGTTTTGTCACAATAACAAAATTAAATTAGGAAAATCACCTACTTCCCAAAGTTGTAATGCATATATTTGATATATGATTATGCATCATAATTTCTTACTCATATCATAAGTAAATTAAAAGAACATAAAAAAGCATATTGACTTTGGATGATGAGCTCTTTGTTGCTAAATCTTACTTGATTTATTCATTTATTTTTATGACTTAGAAATGGCTAAATTATTATTTTAAGGTAAGTAATGTATTTTGTACCACTATCTTTTAACATACATATTTCTGGTAAGAATGAAAGTCAGAATTCATGGAGCAGTTCATGGCTCTTTCAGTCATTTATGAATAATTCTCAACATACAAATAGTGATATGCAGGTGACTCTTTGATATTTGGTCTTTCTGTGTTTAGCACTGTTGAAATATTCTGTGTCTGAATTTTATTTTTTGTGCTGTTTATTTTAAATTCTTAGGAATTGGTGTGATGCTTCTTAAAGTTGCTTATAATTCCAGTTCCACGGCTATGAGTTCCATCTGATGCCCTTTCTGGAATCCACAGTGACCTGCATAGACATGGTGCACTTAAATATATGAACACTCACACATACACACACACACACACACACACACACACACATACACACACACATACACACACACAAACACACATTATTTTAAAAATAATTCTTTTAATGACTATTTTATCTTTTAGAGATTATCACATAATGTTCCCTCTTCCATTTTCTTTCTCTATAGCATTATGTATAGCCCCTTTCTCTCATTTATGGCTTCTTTACTTTTTTGTTATGCATGCATGCGTACACAAGCACACACACATATGCACACACAAATACACATAAACACATTATTTTTAAGTATATTAATACTGTTTAAAAATATTTAATTGGCCAGTGTGACAAATTGGCTTGTTAGTTTTTTCATAGAGATCAATGAAAGGAAATGGTACAAACTCAAACACTTCCATGGTCATTTATTCTCCTTATTTTTCCAATTGAGCTAGTTTTTACATGGTGTTTTGTCTCAAGGATGATATTGAAAAATTCTTGAGTGTGGAATGAGGCAGAAAGGAACAAGAAAATGAGAGACTGTGAAGACAGCTTATTCAAACAAAGTACTTGTCATGAAAAAATGATGTCCTGAGTTAAAAACCAGAACACACTGGAAAACTGATGGTACTGCTGGATAGTAGGAAGCACAAAATTTGGGAATGAGTCAAGAATATTCAGTAAGTTCCTGGCTAATGACAGCCCCTGTAAGAAAATTTTAGTTAATTTGTGTGTGTGTGTGTGTGTGTGTGTGTGTGTGTGATGAAGACAGAGGACAAGCTCTAGTAAAGCACCACCCAGCTTTATAGTTATTTTTATTCTCATATTTTTTTCTTTTTAAATTACTGAGAAGTGAAATGAGGGACCCACAAATGCTGGTCTAGTAATAAACCACTAGGAAAAACTCCAATCCTTTTTCACTTCTAGTTTTTTTATACAATGTCTCTCACAAGGGCTGGAATTTGTAAACTAGGCTACACTGGCTGCATAACTAGTCCCAAGAAACCGGTTTCAACCTGTTTCTCTACTTTTCCCCCACTGGGAATACAAATGCACGTCTCCAAACTTAAATATTTTCCTTAAAGATTGATTTACATGTTTGAACGTATATATGCATATCTGAGTGCAAGCACGTGTACCAAATACACTCAGGTGTTTGGGAAAGACAGAACAGAGCATCAGATTTCCTGGCAGTTGAACTGCACCAATTCTGAGCCACTGACATAGCTGCTTAGAAATGAACCCAGTTTCTATGAGAAAGCAGCAAGTTCTCTAGATTGAGGAGTTTTTCTCCTGCCTTAGATTTTAGAAATGTGAATGCTAAAAATCAATGCTAAAAATCAAGCTTATGTCCCCATTCATATGTGAAAATTCTTTAACAACTAAATATTAATGGGATATATTTTAATGCAGTTGAAATGTGTACATTATTAGATATTAACCTTGATGGTTGAGGCAATAAAAGTGACCCTAAGAGGCTGCCTCAAGATAACACACAAGATAGGGCAGAGATATCGTCAGACTGTGAACCCTTAACTAGTATTTCTTCTCTTGACTTAAGCCATGTTTGGTGTACTATTTCCAATAGTACAGTATCTTGGAGAACATTATGTGTTAGTCATGGATGAATGCTTAATTAATTGAGTGGTATATATGTCTTTCATAGATACAGCTAATAGTAATCTTTACAATATAGAAAATTAAAATAGGAAACAGTACTTGGTGAGTTAACACTGTCTTGGAATTCACCTCTCATATGTTATCTTTAGTATATTATCTTAATATACCTGACATTTTATTTATTCATCAGGTAAAAAGTAAAAAGTAAATTAGTAATAAATTCTACTAGTAATTTACTCTTAATAAAAATTATGGAATAGTAGAATAGTCTCTTCTTAAATTAAAACAAAAAATAAGATGTATACTCTCTAATTGGATATTCATGGATTTTAATATGAAATTGTAGTTCTCTCTCTCTCTCTCTCTCTCTCTCTCTCTCTCTCTCAGTGTGTGTGTGTGTGTGTGTGTGTGTGTGTGCATCTGTGTGTGTGTGTGTGTGTGTGTGTGTGTGTGTGTGTGTGTGTGTTATGTTTTGTTTGTGTGTGTATGTGACCATTCACATGCAGACTGGATACTCCAAAAAATCTTCAACTCTGCTCCTTACTATAATGATGTTATAGTTGCACATGCAACCAGGCCAGATATTTATGTACATACTTGGAATCTATGTTCAGGTATTCAATATTTGGGAGTAAGCATTTTTGCCTGCTGACCCATTTCCTCAGTTCTAAGTTTTGTTCAAAAGGTCTTTCTACTTTAGTATGACTTTAAGGGGAGTGACAATTAATTATCACAGGCTGAAGAATCACAATTATGTCATTGAAGTTTCTTTGACTTCACATATTTCTCATAAACCTGCTATAGTTTACTGAGCTCACAGTTGTAAGTTACAGTCCATCATTGCTGGGAGGTCAAAAAAGGAAATAAAACACCTAGTCAAAGTGAAAGTAGGTGAGACCAAGTCATCATGTTGAATCCATAATCAAGAATAGAGAGAAATGGATGCATATTTGGCACTCTCTCCTATATCATTTGCTTCAGGACTTCTGCCTAGGGCAAGAATTTCTCACAATGGTCTGTGCTTTGCCACTAACTATTCGTTAATAAAATTCCCCAGAGATATAAACCCCCTCACCACTCTGATTTAAATAGTTCCTCATAAAACCGTGTTTTCAGGCAATGCTAGGTTATGAAAAGTTGATATTTAAAACTGACAAGCATAGAAGAGAATGGAAAAAGAACATTTTTTACTAGACACAGTCAAAATGTCTACTATATCTTAGAATTTCAATGTATTTTCCACAAAACTTTTATGCCTGGATAATTTTAAATCACCTTTTTGTCCTTGTAAGCAAATAGAAAAATCAGAAAGTAATATTTCAATGGTTAGTTAAACACATGGCTGACATTTGAATAAAGAATTGGAGAGAAAATTAAGGTTAAATTCAAGTTCTTCCTTCTTTGACATAGACCCAAAAACTCATTCCCAATTTGATTTGTATTTTCAATATAGAAGGAAAACATGATATAAAATGATATATACTAAACATTTATGCTGCTGTCCAGTTACCACGGCAATTTCTTTGTGGCACATAAGAAAGGATATTTTTGTACTACAACAGTTGGTAAAAATGATTACTCTGATTGGATATGAAAAGATACAGCAGAAAACCAGAGTTTATTGGTTTTTTTTTTCAGTTTAGCTTCAAAGAAATTGGATTTTTCTCTTGAGTGATGGGCAGAAAAATTGGAATCTGAAGGCTGTAAAAATATTGCTCTATCAAGAATGTTACCAAATTATATTTACATTTAAAAAGTGTGTAGCAGATACAGGAACATCTACTTAAATAATGAAATCTTTAGTCACACATCTGGATGTTTTCTCCATAAGATGTGAGCCAGGAGGATAATTATAAATATAGAACTAAGTTACATAAATTTGAAGTTTTCTGCAGGTGTGTTATGCTATCTTACAGCAAAAAAAAAAAAAAAAAAAAAAAAAAAAAAAAAAAAAAAAAACCAAAAAAAAAAAAAAAAAACTTGATAAAGACTTTTTTTTTTTTTTTTTTTTGCATTAATAGTGACCAGGTGTGTTCTATGTTACATTTAATTTCTAAGACCTAACCCAAAACTTGAACCTTTTAGGACTCAATGAGATAATTTCCTGTCGTCTATCACAACACTCAATCAGCAAATGCTGGAACATTAATGTAAATTCATGTGTTTCTTACCAAATGGACAACATTGTTCTATTTTGCCATGTGGAATCAAAAACATTACAACATTAGTTACCTTATTTTACAGTGGCAAGACGTAAATTTCCTTGCAGGTGGAAATATTTATTTAGCTCATAGTTCAAGGCACAGTCCAGAATGAATGATAAGTCAAGGTACTAGGACCATCATGCTCTTGCTAAAATACTATTTCTGTCAGAGTATTAGTGCAATAATTCCTCAGTATCAGCTTTATTTCTTGAATTTATACAGCCCGGGATCCATGTATAGGGAATGCTCCCTCTCATAGATAATATTGGCTTCTTCAACTCAGAGATAATACGGGTCTTTCTACATCAATTAACTTTATTCAGGTAACTCCTCAGAGGCCCAACTCTCAGAAGATTCTGGATCCTATCAATTAGGTAGTTAGCATTAACCATCATAAGATTTTGATTATTTTAATGGATTATGATAGTACTTTTTTTTTTTTTTTTTTTTAAAGATGCCATACCTTTATTTATTATGTATAAGCAAATGTATAGTGAGTATGTGATGAGCATTTCACTCAATAGTTAAGTGGATATATGAGTGATGACGTCAAGGTATTGCAATTTTAGAACTATTTAGCTATTTGAACAAGTAAATTTGATTGAAAATACAAGTGATATATTTACATTTTTCACAATATTATTTTAGGAAGGCCAGATTTATTTATTTCCTGAATGAGTGAGTAACAAATGTATATGTATGGATTTGTTACCATTTTATAATGTCAGTATGATAGAACCAAATTTTGGAAACAAAATCTGAAATTCCTTTCATGATCTGTTTAAAAATTAATACCATGTTCATGCTATAAATTATGTACATAGAAGAAAATTATATTTCAGTTCTCAATATCTTGTGGATTTCTTCTTTTTTTCTTTTCTTTTCTTTCTTTCTTTCTTTTTTTTATCGTAAGTGGCTTTTTTTCTAATTAGATATTTTCTTTTTTTTTTTTTTCATTTTTTTTTATTAGGTATTTAGCTCATTTACATTTCCAATGCTATACCAAAAGTCCCCCTTACCCACCCACCCCCACTCCCCTACCCACCCACTCCCCCCCTTTGGCCCTGGCGTTCCCCTGTACCGGGGCACACAAAGTCTGCGTGTCCAATGGGCCTCTCTTTCCAGTGATGGCCGACTAGGCCATCTTTTGATACATATGCAGCTAGAGTCAAGAGCTCAGGGGTACTGGTTAGTTCATAATGTTGTTCCACCTATAGGGTTGAAGATCCCTTTAGCTCCTTGGGTACTTTCTCTAGCTCCTCCATTGGGAGCCCTGTGATCCATCCATTAGCTGACTGTGAGCATCCACTTCTGTGTTTGCTAGGCCCCGGCATAGTCTCACAAGAGACAGCTACATCTGGGTGATGGAAATGAACAAAACCATACTAGACCTAAAAAGGGAAGTAGACACAATAAAGAAAACTCAAAGCGAGGCAACACTAGAGATAGAAACCCTAGGAAGAATGATAGTACTTTAAATGGAATGTAACAGGACAATTTTCAGCTGAAACGTAGCATAATTTGGCTTCAGTTTTAGAAAAATAATGGAACAAATGTGTCACCTCAAAGGAGGTGACACTAAACCAATCTTTATTTTCTCCAGTATTGAACAAATATATTTTAAAGAGATGTGTGTTCTTCCCTTTGGTTTTATACTTGGAACTTGGTAAATACAATGGTTGTCTACTTGAGAAAGTTAATTTTATAAGTATGTCTATGTCCACAAATAGGTATATGTTATTATTTGCCACCATATTTCCCTCAACTTTATAGTCAGGAGAATGTATGTTATATTAGAGCACATAGATTATTTCTTGAATTTATATAGCCCAGGATCCATGTATAGGGAATGCTCCCTCTCATAGATAATATTGGCTTCCTCAACTCAGAGATAATACGGGTCTTATTTCATATGTATTTTAGTCTTAACCTAAGTCAAATATCCTGCTCTACAAATCACAGCTCAAAACATAATAGATCTGTAAGTTTAGGGCCCTGAAGGAGCTTCTCATTCGGCAACTCCTGCTGTTAGATTGCCATTATAGAGAGAAAATTAAAATTAAATCTTCTTGGTTACAATTGAAAACCATTTACCCTAGGAGTCTTAAGAATAATTATTAACAATGTTTTAACATTTGAGGTATAATGGATTTATCTTATATTGTGTGTGGTTGATAACTTTTAATTTATGGTTTGTGGAATAGAGAATGAAAATTTCAAATTTGGGTTAGAATCTGGATTCTGCCTTTTTTTAAAAAAAAAAAATCTAATGTGATTGTTTTCTTCATTATAAAATGTTTTATTTCTAGTTGTATTTGGAGTAATGAGTGTAATGTGTGTGTGTTTATACAAGTAAGTTCAGATGTCCTTGGAGGCCACGGACATTGTGGCCAGGATCTGGAATTAAGGACTGCTGTGAGAAGACTTGTGTAGATTCTGGGAAGTGAACTAGGGTCATCTGCAAGAGCCGGAAGCGCTATTTACTGCTATGTCATCTCTCAAGCCCCTCCCCCCTGAAAAGTTCCTTTATTTTCATTATGTACATCTATGTTTCTCTATGTGAGGGTATGTCCATATTACTGCAAGTGTCTCAAAGGACAGAGGAGGCAGTTGGATTTCCTGTGTCCTGCAGTTTCAGGACATTGTGAGATAACCTTTGGCTGCTGGTGACCTATCGCAGGTCTTCTGCAAGAGAAATATGCACTCTTGGGAGCTGAGCCATCTCCTCTTCAAAAGTAAACTGGCAAGATACGTTCATCCTTTTCCTTAATTGTTGCAAATCATTTTTCACTCAGTTAAATGGGCATACAGCAACATAAAGCACAAATCTTAGAGTTTGTGTCTGTACAAGAGAAACAGACATTCAGTAGGCACTGGTGATTGATTTTTGCGTCTTTTTATGGATGGTCTAGTTGTGGTCAGTGTGAACATTTCTAGTGATGGTGGGCAGCAGTCACATCCACAGCTTTGTCACCATAGTCATCTACAATTCCACTTCATAAACTCTTTGGAACCTAATATGGAGTTGACAAAATTGATGTATGTGATTTCAAAACAAATTATGTCATCATTAATTTTTTTTCTAAATCATAATGACCAAAACTCAATTCAAAACCAAACCGGTAATAAATCTGAGTCTTTCTGGCTTTGGTTTGTTGCACTGCTCCCCCAGACTATTAAGGTATTTGTTCTGAGCACATGGCACATACTTCGCACTGCACATTCCCACACACAAGTCACTGATCTAATGAGCACTGTACTGTTTTCTCTGTGCACACAGCTGTTTCTGTGCTATTGGAAACATGATTAATTCTGGAAGTCAGAATGTTTAATATTTCTTTACCATAATTACACAGCTGGTAAATGTCAGATTTTAATGCTTTGATTGAATCATTACATTGTTTGATGTTAGCATTATGTGTGGTGAGGAGGGCTTTGGAGAATTGCTGTCTCACCTATGCAAGTCAAAATCTTTAGTGATTAATCACATTCCTAGCCTCTCATAATTTTGACCTGAAAAATTGCTGTTTGATGGCAAATGAGATAGATGCATCAGTGAGTAAAGGCACTTTGCCAAGCCTAATGACTGACTTGAATTTGATTCCCAGGATCCACATGGAGAAAGGAGAGAATGACTCCTACAAGTTGTTCTCTTACCTCTGCATCACACACACACACACACACACACACACACACACTCACACAACAAAATAAAATGTAATCAAACTGGTAAACATGTTTTAATTTTTGAGTTGCTAACTTGAGTTTCACTAAAGTCCTCAATAAATGAAAGATCCAGACTCGAGATCCAGGACAGAATTTTCAACAGTTTTTGAAATGGCTCTAAATATCCTGTCATTTTGTTCTAGGTGCCTCTGCAACGGGGCATTCTCATCATTGACCATCATGAGATTTAAGTATTGGTTAAACTCTGAAAACACTCAGGATTGTCTCTGGTATGTGTATCAAATATACAGACAAGACCTTCTTTATGTGAAAACAAACACACCCATGCAAACTTGATTTCATCTTCAATACACAGCAATGTTATATGTATAGGAACTACTTTAAATTAGAGTTACTTACCACTTTTAAAATCAGTAAATATTTGAGATTTGTATAGCTGCTTTTATACTTACCCTGGAGTCATATAAATTTTCTTGAGTAAAAGAAATAGGTGGAAAGACTGGTAAAAGAGGCAGCAGTGGCGCTGCAGTCACGGGGACCATCATTTGGTTTCCAGCATACATTTGACTGACTGACTGTGTCCTGTAACTTCAGCTCCCTGGTTTCCAGTCTCATACACTCTTCTGGCCTCTGCTAGCACTCACACCTGCAGTATCCATACCTACTAACACACACACACACACACACACACACACACACAGAGAGACACACATACACACACTTCACAAAAAAGTTTTAAAGTAAAAATATTAAAGAAGTAGTGATCCCCAGTATTCCTTGCTGCTAATTAAGATTCCTTGTAAACTCTATTTGTTTAAGGAAATAGGTCAACTTTTGATGGGTTATTTGAGAAGCATCCCAATCTTGAGCCAAGGAACATCTGGGTTTTGTTATTTTTACTGAACATAAGATGATAAGGGCCCATGGAAGTGATGGTGTCTACTAAAAAGGGAATCAAATTCTTCCTAAGGATTTAGACGACCCTGCTTTAAATATATATATATATATATGTGTGTGTGTGTGTGTGTGTGTGTGTGTGTGTATCATTCAATTTGTTTACATCTCAAATGATATCCCACTTTCCAGTTACTCCTCTGCCACCCCTCATCCCACATCTGCTCTCTTCCTTTAAGCCTGTTTGAGAGTGCTCCCCACGAACCGACACTGTCCTGCTCCACCACTCCAGCATTCCTCTACTCTGGGTCATCAAACCTCCCTGGTACCCAGGGCCTCCCCTCTCTTTGCTGTCTGGAAAGGCTATCATCTGCTTATATATCGGAGCCAAAGGTCCCTTCAGGTACACTCCTTGGTTGGTAGTCTAGTCTCTGGGGGATCTGGGTGATCAGCCCAGCCAATGTTGTTCTTCCAATGGGCTTGCAACCCCCCTCTGCTCCTCCAGTCCTCCTGCCAGATCCCCCACCAGGTTCCCTAAGTTCAGCCTGATGGTTGGCTCCAAGCATCCACCTCTGCATTGGTCAGTTGCTGGTGGGACCTCCCCAGAAACTGCCAGACTTGGTCCCTCTCCACAAGCGACCATGGCAACAGTGTTGGGTTTGGTGTCTCCATACATGAAGTATCCCCAGATGGGGCTGTTCACTGTTGGCCCTTCCTTCAGTCTCTTCCATTTTTGTCACTGTTCTTCCTTTGGACAGGAACATTTCTGAGTTAAAAAAAAAAATAACAAAACAAAAACCAAACCAACCAACCAAACAAACAAAAACAACAACACCAACAAAACAACCCTTTGAGATGGTGGGTGGCTCAATCCCTCGTCCAGGGGCCATGCCATGCCTATCTACTGGAAGTATGACCCTGCTTTTTGTTTGTTTGATTTTTGTTTGTTTGGTTTACTTCAAGACATGGTTTCTCTGTGTATGTAGCCCTGGCTGTCCTGGAACTCATTCTGTAGACCAGGCTGGCCTCAAACTCAGAAATTTGCCTGCCTCTGTCACCTGAGAGCTGGGATTAAAGGCATGTGCCACCATGCCTGACTCGACCCTGCTTTTAAAACATTTTGTTCACTTAACTCCATGAAATGGGAACATTACAGAATAATTCTGAGAGCCCTCTTTACTCCTTTCTTTTTTCCTGTCAATTGTCCTCCTTCTGTTCTCCTCCTTTTTCATTTGGATGCCTGTATCCATGGTCTGTGTTCTCTGTTTTAAAGTTTTGAACTGCTGTCTCAGGGTAGTTATCTGTGTTTTCTCAAAGAAAGCCTGAAAGTAGGGTTTGTTGTGATTATGTTTTTTACCTTTGCTTTCAATTTGATGGATCCCTCTAGGATTTACTTATGCATTAATTTTATGATCATGTTTACCACATCAAAGCCATAATTTTCACATGTTTTTAATTAAATTGATTATTTTATATTGACATAATCTACATACTTAGTAGCAGTGAACAAATTGTTCCTACTATGGCAAATACCATGGTTAGCATGGCTCCATTTTAATTCTATCCTTCCAGTTCTCAAGTATAAATATTCTCATCTAAAGGAGTTTCCTATGGAGAAGAGTGCTGCCCTCTTTTCCTTCTAATTTGAAATTGAAAGAGTGAAGGAGCCAGCTGAATGCAGTAATTGGATGTCATACACTAGTTAGATACTGCTTTGAAGATGAGGCGCTCTTTCCTCTACTATTCTGTCTGTGCTGCTAAATATTCACAATAGGTACATCAAAGCACAGTGTTCATTTTTATCACATCTCTTTCATTTCTGATACTTTTTTGAGTTTTTCTTTCGGTAATAGTCAAAGACGGTGGTATTCCAGATACCACCGTCTTTGAACAAGGACCACAGTCTTTGAACAAGGATGGATTTTGTCTGTTGACCAGCACATGGAAACAGTAAGTCATTGAGGAGGGCTGTAGTAACTGAAATGCTCATAGGACTTGTAATGCTATCTTTCAGGAGTCAAAAGTAGAAGTTTACCATGCTAGAGAGAGAACAATGTCAAGTCTTGTGAGGGCAAAAATCTGGAAGACATTCTCATAGATGTGTTTTCAGAATATTTTTCAAACTTATTGATTGCATACCCATATTACAAAATTTAATCCCATCTCTAAGAGACTGACGTTGCCAACACCTGAATACTGTTTACTGGAAGGTGGGGGTGTGCCTATAAAGGGACTCTCTTCACTTTGCAGGTGCAGGGAGTCATTAGATTACAGATACAGTATAAGTAATTATACTCTTGTAGCCAACATTTCAAACACTCACAATTAAAAGTTATATGTTCTTGTGTTGAAAAAAATCCAAAGCTTTGTGTTGGCTACCTTCCTATGACCAAACGCTGGGGAATTCTCTCTCTCTCTCTCTCTCTCTCTCTCTCTCTCTCTCTCTCT
Source organism: Mus musculus (assembly GCF_000001635.26). Lineage (NCBI taxonomy): Eukaryota > Metazoa > Chordata > Mammalia > Rodentia > Muridae > Mus > Mus musculus. The sequence goes on from NC_000067.6 coordinate 114,488,775, forward strand.
CTCTCTCTCTCTCTCTCTCTCTCTCTCTCTCCCTCTCCCTCTCCTTCTCCCTCTCCCTCCCTCTCTCTCTTTCTCTCCTTCTCCCTCTCTCTTTCTCTCTCTCTCTCCCTGAGTAAGTAAAATTTTTATGTGTATAAACAAATGTCTCTGCATCTATATGTACTTCTGAAGCTCCAGCCTTTTTTGGCACTTTCTCTTCTGTTTTTCCCCTTTTCTAGATAGTTTTTATGTTATTTAATTGTATTGTTAATATTATCATTTTTAGATTCCTATTTCTCTTCTAATGAATGTAAGAGGGAAAGGGTGTATTTGGGTGGATGTAGAAGTCAGGAGGATCTGGGAGGATTCAAAGGAGAAGAAACTGTAGTCAGAATACATTGTATAAAGTATATTTAACTATTTTCAATAATTAAGGACGGAAAGATCTAGTATTGGTGTTTAAAAAAATGATTCTTATCATCTAATTTGAGATTTTATATAGGAGTGAATTCTGAATACTAGGTCCAAGACTTTACTGTCCTATAGTCCACCACTCAAGGTCAGATAACCTTGGGGTATGAAACCACTTTATTGACCACTTTCCAGTCCTCAGTGACTTGTAGTTAAATGTGTGATTAGAATAAGCCTCAGAATTTTGAATGGCTAACACTATGAATCTAACAGGGACCTTTGCCTCTTTGTGTCATCTGAACAAAATGTTTGAAGATGTTACCAATGCCTAGTTATTTTGACCAACTCATAACCTCCCCAGTCTGTATATATATATAATGATTAGGTAATGGAACCAAGGTATGGGTTGAGTTACTTTTATATTCTATAAGGATGAGTGTACACTCTACAAGTACCCCGGAGCTCTTGACTCTAGCTGCATATGTATCAAAAGATGGCCTAGTCGGCCATCACTGGAAAGAGAGGCCCATTGGACACGCAAACTTTATATGCCCCAGTACAGGGGAACGCCAGGGCCAAAAAGGGGGAGTGGGTGGGTAGGGGAGTGGGGATGGGAGGGTATGGGGGACTTTTGGTATAGCATTGGAAATGTAAATGAGCTAAATACCTAATAAAAAATGGAAAAAAAAAAGAAAAAAATCTGTATGTACATGATATTACAATTTTAGTGTATACACAGTGTTAAAATTCTGTCTGGTTAATATTCTCTAACAGAAATGGTATTGGCATATTTCAGTATATATTGAAAGACACCAGTTAGATTCAGTGTTTCATGATGTGCCTCCAACCAGGAGACACTGAGAGAATCAAGAAAGAATGAAATAAATAAGGAGAGAATCACCAACACCATGAAACTCACCATGACCAGTGAAGCAAGTCTGTACTCTGGAATGATGGATTGTCTTTGTCTTCAAGCCTGTAAGTAACCTGTTCCCTATAAAGTCTGGAAATTAGATGGAAGCCAGATTTTCTAGCATGTGTACCTTCTGTCTTCTGTGTTTTCTAGACAAAAATCATCTTGAATTGTCAATTTCTATTCATGCCTATCTGTGAAGTACCAGTCAGCATGGACTATTGCATTGTATTATTGTTACAAAAAATTCTAGTCATTTATTTTCTCTTTAGAAATTATGTCTTTCTTCATTTTAGGGATTTAATAAAATAATTGAAACAATAACGGCTGAAGGTCTTTATGAGGACGCTATCTCGGCTCAGTAGATGTCTTAGGGTTTCCATTACTGTGAAGAGAAACCATAAGCATGGAAACTATTATAAAGCAAGCCATTTAATTGGGACTGGATAACAATTTCAATGGTTAAGTTCATTATCATCATGGCAGGATGCATGGCATGGTGCAGGCAGACATGTAGGTAACAAAAATTCTACATCTTGCTTCACAGGCAGAAGAATGTGACTCAATGCCACGTTGGGAGTAGCATGAGCATAAGAGACATCCAAACCTGTCCCCACACTGATGCACTTCCTTCAGCAAACCTGTAATAACTCCAAAAATGTTACATCTCCTAATAGTGCAACTCCCTATAGGCCAAACATTAAAATGCAGGTGTATATGGGGCTATACCTATTCAAACAACTACAGTGGGTAAATAAAAACACCTGCCAAAAATTCTGGCAAACTGAGTTTGAATCTTCAGACATGCACAGTAACAGAAGAGATAAGACTTGCAAGTTGTCCTTGGATCTCCACATTGTGGCATACACCAACCCAACCCAAAAAAAACATACATAGAAAAAAATTAAAAGTTTATAATACTTTAAAGTTCTTTCCAAATTAGTCTAAACAAATATTCTATTTGGTTTAAGATTGAAATCTATATGACAGATAAAAAAAGCATGGCCCCAACTGTGAAGATTATATACAATAGTGTGTGCCTGTCTTGCATGATACAGAACATTTGATAGGATTTTCCTTGTTCAAACTTTTCACTCTGTTTTATTATAAGAACACATTTCACTGTAAGGTCAAGTCAGAAAAAAAGAAAAAAGTTTGAAACTTGAATTGTGGTAGGGATTTTTTTGTTTTGTTTTGGTTTAAATTTTAATATAAAATGCTTAAAAGTACATAGTTACAAAATTTAGTTCTTAAAATTAAGTATTTTGCATTAAAAGCTTACTATTCAATTCTAGTAATTCAACAATCACTTTTTTTTTAGATTTTTCATTTATTGGATATTTTATGTATTTACATTTCAAATATTATCCAATTTCACCTACAAAACCCCTCTCCAATCCTCCTCCCCCTTCTTCTATGAGGATGCTTCCCTTTTCATCCATCCACTTCAACCTCACTGCCCTGGCATTCTACTATACTGGGGAATCAAGCCTTCACATGACCAAGGGCTTCTCCTCCTTTTGATGCCAGAAAATGCCACCCTCTGCCATGGGTCCCTCCACCTGTACCAGGCAACCTATTCTCTGTTACCATGCAGGGTACACCAGTAGAAGATTCTGATTGGTCAGACTTTTATCTGCATGACAAAATGCCTAACATAAACAGCTGAAGAGAGGAAGGGTTCATTTGGTTCCTAGATTCCCAAACTGCAGTCCTCTGCAGCCCTCAACTGCCATTATTTTCAGGTCATATAATGTAGAGTTTGATGGTATGAATGCTCTGAATGACTATATCTTATTGCCTACACATGATAGACATGAAAGAGACAGATATAGTATTGAATTATGGGAAGACACATGACAGAGAACAGGTTCCAGTAACATACTTCTGCCAATAATCTTCACCTCTCCAATTACAAGACTTTACAATCAATAGTATCTATTCATGTTACAATAAATTTTCTATTGCTTATTATCTGTAAACAAAGCCACCAAAAAACAGGAGCCAGTTACATATGTTTTTAAGAATGAGTCTTTAGACACCTTGATCTAAGACTTTCTAAATCTTCAGAACTGAGAGTTGTGGAGGTCTGGGCAGAGCTATAGTCATTTTGTTCCAAGACCACCAGCTATTTCATAATGTTGCTATAATATTTCTTCCTGTTATTGAAGCAGAAAAAACAAGTTGACTCAGAAGTTTCATGCTGACCACATACCCTGTCATGTTCTGTATATTCTCAGATTTTTAATCTAAAAAAATTCCACAGTCATGGCCTTCATTTAGGACCAAACAAAATAAAGATCAGTTAGGACATTTATGTCTAGCTAGCCAAAATAGCTCGAGTGAGAGCCAATGACTTGGTAGCACTACCTGTACCTACTGATGTGATTATTTCCTTTATAAGCTGAACCTGAGCAATGTTCTGGGTCATAACTCAGTCCTCAAATTCTGAGATAAAGTTATCATAGTTTCATCTTAGGGTGTGACTTCAATAAACCATTCCTGTCTAACTGAGATTTGTGTTGCTGTTTTTTGAGGTAACTCTTGAACCCAAACAACAGTAATATATGCTTTCATCTAAAATTTAGCCAGTTTAAGATGTTCTAAGTTCTATAAGGGATGAAGCCAATACTCAAAGATATGTATTCTATTATATCACTGGGTTGTGAAACCATATTTCGGGAATGGATCTGTACTTATCCCCTCACCACTAATATCTAGAACAGTGACACCCTTGAAGGCAGTCACTCTGGTGTTGCAATTGCAAATGAGAGATTGCATACATTACTCTTCTTGTTGCTGTTACAAAATAACAGATAAAGATTGTTGGAACACTGTTTAAAGCTACATGGTGACAGGGGCATGAGGCAGCAGGTTGCATTTCATCTACAGGCAGGAAGCAGAGAATGTCCAATGCTGTGCACAGTTCACTTTCTCCTTTTTATTCAGTTCAGACCTGCAGTCCATGGGATGGTGCTGACGGTATTCAGGGAAGATTCATCTTCCTCAGTAAAATGCTTGCAGCAATAACCTCATGACATACCTTTATGTAATTCATAATCTAATCAAGTTGACAATGAAGATTAATCAACACAAAAATATTGTCACAGAAATTACTGTATAGCAATGCTTTTCTGGAGACCCTCACACAAGCAGAATGCTGCTAAGTATATATATATATATATATATATATATATATATATATATATATATATATATATAAAGAAACTGATCATTGCCATTGTATGATTAGAAATAAAGTTCACAATAACCTAAATAGCAGCATCAATATCATTCTGAAGAACACTTGTAACTTCTTAAAAATCAAATTGTAGAAAGAGGAGAAAATATAGATTTCCTGATGTGATAAATCATATGGCATTATATTTTATTTTTAAAAGACCAACATAAATTATTTTTGAACTATAATATTATTTTGACACTGCCTCAGATTAAAAATTCTCAGGTAGGACTTGAACTAAAGAATTTTTTTTTTTGCATTTTTGTACATACCTTAAGTGTTCTCACAATAATGCAGATGTTTATAGTTTCATGATGCTAGCTTTGCATTTTTAATCTTTAAAAGAGCACAAAATAGAGTTGATCAGAAATTCCATAATAATATTTTTTCCTGAGCTTCACAAAAGTAGCATTTTTTTCTACATTACTTATTATTTTCTTTGAAAAGCAAATAAAACTGGTCCCTCTTACTCATCTCTCTCCAATGTGTTCTGTTCTATAACAGGCAACTGATGAACGTTGTTCCACATCCAAGATTATGATTGCTTTTTATATGTGCTCTTTGTTGGTGGCTTCCTGAACAATGACTTTTGCTTTTAATGGGTGAAATTCAGAATGATTAACTCTCAGTTTACTAATAGATAGTGTTTCTATGAGTTAAGCAGTGAAGAGTCAATTAAAGAAATATTATCTGTTGTGTTTACAACAAATCAAATAAAATTTCTACTTGGCATGCTGCTGTGTTTTTTTGTTTTGTTTTTGTTTTTGTTTTTGTTTTTTTTTTTTGTTTTTTCTGCTGAGACATGAACATCTATTTGGCCCTGATGAGGTACCAATGGCTGAAAATGTAATATTTCTACTCAGGATTAGCTTATTGAACCAGTGAGTTTCTTGGGATTCCTTACAACATTGTCAGTGACAGGTTACTTATACAGACATTTGTGATAAAGAACAAACCCATCAATAAAATGTCAGCCCTACAATGAGGTAGAACTCATGAAAATTATATCCCTAAAGACAACTGCACACCTAGAAGGACATTCTACTGGTTAGCAAGTCTCCTTTTCCTAGAAGCCTCTACTTATTTATTTAACCTTGGAAATAATCTTGTAAATACAAGCTTTAAGAGTTTCATTAGTTTGATCAAATTTGTCTGCCAAGATAGACTTATTCATTTAATATACTTCCTGAATCATGAGAGCCTTCTTTTTCCTTACAACAAAGAGTACCTTAATTCTGAGGAAATAGCTGCAGAGGCACTGTGGTTTGGAAATTAAGCAGTGCTGCCACTTAGAACCCAGTGGTCTTGCAATGGTTCAGAATGAAGCAATGACAGGCATCATAGCAGGTCCCTCTTCAGCATCAGTGCCATCAGTGTTGAAAATCATGGTGTGTCGCCTGAAAATTGGCAAGTTACTTAAATAATGAGGCTCAGACACGTAATCCTCCAAGCAGCAATGGTAACGAATAATTTGTAGGGGCAAATGAAGATTAAATACTACAGTACACACACAGCATCTTTCAAAATGCCAAACACAAACTGTTCAATCAATATGTATTTCTTTCAAATCACCTTTCTGGAACAATTTTTTGAACTCAACCTTTTCTTGGGAGTTTGAGAATAATCAAAGCTGGTGGGACTTGTTTAAAGCCTCTTCTTTCTCTGATACGATAGAAAAAAAATATGTCATGGATTGGTATAATTTTGCCTTTGATACCAATTTCCAAACCACTACAACTTCACCATGTTATATTGAATTTCATTTCCATGGAAGAAAGGATAAAACAATGCATTCTAACAATCAATGATAAATAATCATCACAAAATGTAATATGTTTTCCTATTAAAGTATTGAAAATGGAGAGAAGCATAAAGAAGCAGGTGGCTTGTCTGGAAACAAAAAAAAAACTTTTCATTAATCATCTTTCAGTTGGCTAAGCCTCATTCAGACGCAATTCCAAAGTTTCGGTGGCTTGTAGCCACAAGTGTTCATTTCTTGCTCAAATCATCTTGCAGTTTAATTCACTTCTCACCTTATCCTTTAAGTGTTGGTGATGACAAGAAATTTTGGATTTGATCAAGCAAGCTTTTTTTTTCCTGTTTTGTTTTCCTACATATAAAATCCATGACTTCATAAGGGAATAGCAATCACTTTATTGACTGTACTATTTTTCAATTGAATAAATGTTCAATTCACATTTTATTTACTTGTTTCCAGTTGGTGAACATTCATTTATTCCTGCTGACATTGCAAGAAAAAAAAAAAGCTGTTATTTACCATGTAGATGTTCTATGTATGTGCCTGTGGTACTTTTGAGAAAATACCTGTCAAAGGAAATGGCTGGGAACGCTCAACATTTCTCCTCAGTGGATGTTCTAAGTGGCTCTCAAAGTGAACATGGTTTCCATTTCATGATTTCCAAAGAGCGCCAGCTTTATTTATTTCTACCTGGCTTAGTTTCTTTTAGTGGGTTTTTAGAAAGTTTTTCTTCCCAGTTTAGACATGTTTTACTTTTAGTTTATTTTAAAATCTGGTATGAAAATAGAACAAATTAAGGGTTTTTTTTTTTTTGGTTTTTGTGTGTGTGTGTGTGTGTGTGTGTGTGTGTGTGTGTGTGTAGAGAGAGAGAGAGAGAGACAGAGAGACAGAGAGAGACAAAGACAGAGACAGAGAGAGACAAAGAGAGATATAGAGAGACAGAGGCAGAGATAGGCAGAGAGAGGAAGAGAAAGAAAGAAAGAAAGAAAGAAAGAAAGAAAGAAAGAAAGAAAGAAAGAAAGAAAGAAAGAAAGAAAGAAAGGAAGGAAGGAAGGAAGGAAGGAAAGAAAGGTCAACAGAACTCAAAAATGTCAGCAAGCTGAAGGTCCCAAATCTGAAAATAATTTCCAGAGTCAATTTCCTCCTTTCATCATTTTGGCCTCGGCAATCAAATTCAGATGGAAAGACTTTTTCACCAATACCTTTACTAAACTATCTCACCATTCCTGGTCATTAAAATTTTATTGTTGTAATAATCAATGTATCTGTTTGTGAATGAACTCTCTTACTATGCCACTAAGAGAATGTTATGATACAGAGACCAAATTGCTCTAATTATTGTGTTAAAAGCACAATAGTGTACTTATAAAAATCAAATCTTAGAACATACTAGGTATATTTGATAACTGTGCTGTAGTAAAATAAATCTTGGTAATTTAAAAAATATAGGCTTAAATATAAATAAATGAAACTACCAATTAACTCCAATGCTTAAAGGAAATGTTCTTATTCTCGTATTTCATGTGAGGAACATATGTTTGCAGTCCACCAGCTGGAGCTGTGATTCACCAAAGAAAGTGTGAATCTTATTTCAGCTGCAACTTCCTCTCTTGTTTTAATATTGTGGTTTGAATGTGAAATGCCACTATGTGTTATTGGTAACACTTGGTCCCCCACTGGTAGTCCTCCAAATGGAGGTTACAGACCCTTCAGTAATTGGAGCCTTGCTAGAGGAACAGAGTCATACAAGGTCAATTTGAGCTTTTACAGCCCAGTCTTACTTCCTGTTCAGTTGCTTTTTGATACAGGGTGCAATATGATCAGCCATCTTCATTTTCTTGCTGCCATGCTGTATATACAACGATGGATTTCAATTCACTCGATCTGTAAACCAAATAGACTTTTGTTCTTGAAGTTATTTTCGTCAGAATAGTTTATGAAAGAGGCAGGAAAAGAAACTAAGACAAATACCTTCACTTTGGAAGGGCAATCCCTGTAATTATTGGGGATTCAAATTTAATACCTTAAGACCACATCAAGTCCTCTTCCTCTTGACTCCAAAGCCAACATCCTACAATTTTTTCAACCTAAATTTTTTATTGACTCTGGGAATTTCACAAAAATGTACTCCATCATACTCATTAGGAAGTCCTTCCATGTCTGCCACCCATCCCTTGTTACCTCCACTCAAAATAAATTTAAATTAAATTAACTCAATACAAATGCATGTCCAATTTAGTGTTATCTATATATTCACTGGAGCATGATCAAACTCTAATTGGCCTGCAACTTAAGTAGAACTGAGTCATTCTCCTCCCATATTCCCACTGGGAGCCATCAGTTGTAGATAGCTATACTTCAGCATGCTTATCACAGTTTTTAAACGTTCTCTTCAGAAATTAGGGCAAATTTGGAGTCAAAATCTTTTTGAGAAGGTGATTGTCCTTATCCCTCCACTGGGAGCCCTGCCTGGTTACAGTAGGTATCGGCTGTTATGAGTTTCAGCTAAAGTCAGCACTATAGACTCCTTGGAGCCTAGAGATTCTCTTCAAGATGGTCTTCAAGGGGTTAGAAAACAACTGGAGTGAGGGTTCTCTCTGACTCTTGCCTGCCTATGAATCCTGTTTCCCTAAGTCAGCTGCCTTGTCATGCCTCAGTAGAAAAGGATGTGCCCAGTCCTGCAGTGACTTTGAGGTGCCAGGTTGAGTTTTGGACTTCTCTCTGCTCAGAGAAGAAAATGAAGGTGGTTAAGAAGATGTGCTGGGGAAGAGCTGGGAGGATAGGAGAGAGCTATGATCAGGACAGTAAGTAAGTAAGTAAATTAGAAAAAGGGTTTCCCACATGATCAGGTCATTAGATACTGAGAAAGCATTTGACAAATCCAACACCCATTTATGATAAAAGTATTGGAAAAATCAGGAATTCAAGGCCCATACCTAAACATAATAAAAGCACTATAAAGCAAACCAGTAGCCAACATCAAACTAAATGGTGAGAAAATGCAAGCAATACCACTAAAATCAGGGACTGCAGACGCTCTCCCTACCTGTTTAATATAGTACTTGAAGACCTAGCCAGAGAAATTAGACAACAAAAGGGGATCAAAGGAATACAAATTGGAAAGGAAGAAGTCAAAATATCACTATTTGCAAATGATATGATAGTATATATAAGTGATCCTAAAAATTCCAACAGAGAACTACTAAACCTGATAAAAACTTCAGTGCAGTAGCTGGATATAAAATTAACCCAAACAAATCAGTGGCCTTGTTCTACAAAAAGAATGAACAGGCTGAGAAAGAAATTAGGAAAATAGCTCCCTTCACAATAGTCACAAATAATGTAAAAAACCTTGGTGTGACTCTAATTAAGCAAGTGAAAGATCTGTATGATAAGAACTTCAAGTCTCTGAAGAAATAAATCAATGAAGATCTCAGAAGATGGAAAGATCTCCCATGTTCATGGATTGTCAGGATTAATATAGTCAAAATGGCTATCCTGCCAAAACCAATCTACAGATTCAATGCAATCCCCATCAAAATTCCAGCTCAACTCTTCACAGAGTTAGAAAGAGCAATTTGCAAATTCATCTGGAATAAGAAAGATCCTAGGATAGCAAAAACTATTCTCAACAATAAAAGAAACTCTAGTGAAATCACAGTCCCTGACCTCAATCTGTACTACAGAGCAATTGTGATAAAAGCTACTGATACAGAGTGACAGACAGATCAATGGAACAGAATTGAAGACCCAGAAATGAACCCACACATCTATGGTCACTTGATCTTTGACAAAGGAGCTAAAAGCATCCAGTGAAAAGAAGATAATATCTTCAACAAATGGTGCTGGCTCAACTGGATGCTAGAATGTATAAGAATGTGAATTGATCCATTCTTATCTCCTTGTACAAAGCTCAAGTCTATGTGGATCAAAGAACTCCACATAAAACCAGAGAAACTGAAACTTATAGAGGACAAGTAGGGAATAGCCTCAAAGATATGGGCACAAGGGAAAGATTCCTGAACAGAACACCAATGGCTTGTGCTGTAAGATCAAGAATCAACAAATGGGACCTCATAAAATTGCAAAGCTTCTGTAAGGCAAAGAACACTGTTAATAGGACCAAAAGGCAACTAACAGATTGGGAAAAGATGTTTACCAATCCTAAATCCAATAGGGGGCTAATATCCAATATATATAAAGAACTCAAGAAGTTGGACTTCAGAAAATTAAACAACCCTATTAAAAATGGGGTACAGATCTAAACAAAGAATTTGCAACTGAGAAATACTAAGTGGCTGAGCAGCACCTAAAAAAATGTTCAACATCCTTAATCATCAGGGAAATACAAATTAAAACAACCCTGAGATTCTACCTAACACCAGTCAGAATGTCTAAGATAAAAAACTCAAGTGACAGCAGATGCTGTCAAGGATGTTGAGGAAGAAGAACATTCTCCCATTGCTGGTGAAAATGCAAGCTGGTACAACCACTCTGGAAATCAGCTTGGTAGTTCCTCAGAAAATTGGACATAGTTCTACCTGAAGATCCATCAACTCCACTCCTGAGTATAAACCCAGAAGATGATCCAAGATGTAATAAGGACACATGCTCCACTATGTTCATAGCAGCCTTATTTATAACAGCCAGAAGCTGAAAAGAATCCAGATGTCTCTCAACAGAGGAATGGATATAGAAAATGTGGTACGTTTAAACAATGGAGCACTACTCAGCTAATAAAAACAATGAATTTACGAAAATCTTAGACAAACAGATGGATCTGGAGGATATTATCTTAAGTGAGGTAACCCAATCACAAAAAAAAAAAAACAAAACAAAACAAAACAAAACAAACTGCACATGATATGCACTCACTGATAAGTTGATATCAGCCCAGAAGTTCAGAAGCTTTCTTAGAAGAGGGAAAAACAAGCCCCTTCCGCTCCACTCAAGCCCCTTCTGCTCCACTCGAGCCCCGGGCTACCTTGCCAGCAGAGTCTCGCTCAACACCCGCAAGGGCCCACACAGGACTCCCCACGGGATCCTAAGACCTCTGGTGAGTGGAACACAGCACCTGCCCCAATCCAATCACACAGAACCTGAGACTGCAGTACATAGGGAAGCAGGCTACCCGGGCCTGATCTGGGGCACAAGCCCTTCTGCTCCACTCGAGCCCCGGGATACCTTGCCAGCGGAGTCACCTGACACGGGCAAGGGCCCACACAGGATTCCACACGGGATCCTAAGACCTCTAGTGAGTGGAACACAACTTCTGCCAGGAGTCTGGTTTGAACACCAGATATCTGGGTACCTTCCCTGCAAGAAGAGAGCTTGCCTGCAGAGAATACTCTGCCCACTGAAACTAAGGAGAGTGCTACCCTCCAGGTCTGCTTATAGAGGCTAACAGAGTCACCTGAAGAACAAGCTCTTAACAGTGATAACTAAAACAGCTAGCTTCAGAGATTACCAGATGGCGAAAGGCAAACTTAAGAATCCTACTAACAGAAATCAAGACCACTCACCATCATCAGAACGCAGCACTCCCACCCCACCTAGTCCTGGGCACCCCAACACTACTGAAAATCTAGACACAGATTTAAAAACATTTCTCATGATGATGATAGAGGACATCAAGAAGGACTTTCATAAGTCACTTAAAGAATTACAGGAGAGCACTGCTAAAGAGTTACAGGCCCTTAAAGAAAAGCAGGAAAACACAGCCAAACAGGTAGAAGTCATTAAAGAAAAACAGGAAAACACATCCAAACAGGTAATGGAAATGAACAAAACCATACTAGAACTAAAAAGGGAAGTAGACACAGTAAAGAAAACCCAAAGCGAAGCAACACTGGAAATAGAAACCCTAGGAAAAAGATCTGGAACCATAGATGTGAGCATCAGCAACAGAATACGAGAAATGGAAGAGAGAAACTCAGGTGCAGAAGATTCCATAGAGAACATCGACACAACAGTCAAAGAAAATACAAAATTCAAAAGGATCTTAACTCAAAACATCCAGGTAATCCAGGACACAATGAGAAGACCAAACCTACGGATAATAGGAATTGATGACAATGAAGATTTTCAACTTAAAGGGCCAGCTAATATCTTCAACAAAATAATAGGAGAAAACTTCCCAAACATGAAGAAAGAGATGCCCATGATCATACAAGAAGCCTACAGAACTCCAAATAGACTGGACCAGAAAAGAAATTCCTCCCGACACATAATAATCAGAACAACAAATGCACTAAATAAAGATAAAATATTAAAAGCAGTAAGGGAGTAAGGTCAAGTAACATATAAAGGAAGGCCTATCAGAATTACACCAGACTTTTCACCAGAGACTATGAAAGCCAGAAGAGCCTGGACAGATGTTATACAGACACTAAGAGAACACAAATGCCTGCCCAGGCTACTATACCCGGCCAAACTCTCAATTACCATAGATGGAGAAACCAAAGTATTCCACGACAAAACCAAATTCACACAATATCTTTCCACGAATCCAGCCCTTCAAAAGATAATAACCGAAAAGAAGCAATACAAGGACAGAAATCACGCCGTACAACAAACAAGAAAGTAATCACTCAACAAACCAAAAAGAAGACAGCCACAAGAACAGAATGCCAACTCTAACAACAAAAATAAAAGGAAGCAACAATTACTTTTCCTTAATATCTCTTAATATCAATGGACTCAATTCCCCAATAAAAAGACATAGGCTAACAGACTGGCTACACAAACAGGACCCAACATTCTGCTGCTTACACGAAACCCATCTCAGGGAAAAAGACAGACACTACCTCAGAGTGAAAGGCTGGAAAACAATTTTCCAAGCAAATGGACTGAAGAAACAAGCTGGAGTACCATTTTAATATCAGATAAAATCGACGTCCAACCCAAAGTTATCAAAAAAAGACAAGGAGGGACACTTCATACTTATCAAAGGTAAAATCCTCCAAGAGGAACTCTCAATTCTGAATATCTACGCACCAAATGCAAGGGCAGCCACATTCATTAAAGACACTTTAGTAAAGCTCAAAGCACACATTGCACCTCACATAATAATAGTGGGAGACTTCAACACACCACTTTCTTCAATGGACAGATCGTGGAAACAGAAACTAAACAGGGACACAGTGAAACTAACAGAAGTTATGAAACAAATGGACCTGACAGATATCTACAGAACACTTTATCCTAAAACAAAAGGATATACCTTCTTCTCAGCACCTCACGGGACCTTCTCCAAAATTGACCATATAATTGGTCACAAAACAGGCCTCAACAGATACAAAAATATTGAAATTGTCCCATGTATCCTATCAGACCACCATGGCCTAAGACTGATCTTCAATAACAACATAAATAATGGAAAGCCAACATTCACGTGGAAACTGAATAACACTCTTCTCAATGATACCTTGGTCAAGGAAGGAATAAAGAAAGAAATTAAAGACTTTTTAGAGTTTAATGAAAATGAAGCCACAACGTACCCAAACCTATGGGACACAATGAAAGCATTTCTAAGAGGGAAACACATAGCTCTGAGTGCCTCCAAGAAGAAACGGGAGAGAGCACATACTAGCAGCTTGACAACACATCTAAAAGCCCTAGAAAAAACGGAAGCAAATTCACCCAAGAGGAGTAGACGGCAGGAAATAATCAAACTCAGGGGTGAAATTAACCAAGTGGAAACAAGAAGAACTATTCAAAGAATTAACCAAACGAGGAGTTGGTTCTTTGAGAAAATCAACAAGATAGATAAACCCTTAGCTAGACTCACTAAAGGGCACAGGGACAAAATCCTAATTAACAAAATCAGAACTGAAAAGGGAGACATAAAAACAGATCCTGAAGAAATCCAAAACACCATCAGATCCTTCTACAAAAGGCTATACTCAACAAAACTGGAAAACCTGGACGAAATGGACAAATTTCTGGAAAGATACCAGGTACCAAATTTGAATCAGGATCAAGTTGACCTTCTAAACAGTCCCATATCCCCTAAAGAAATAGAAGCAGTTATTAATAGTCTCCCAGCCAAAAAAAGCTCAGGACCAGACAGGTTTAGTGCAGAGTTCTATCAGACCTTCAAAGCAGATCTAATTCCAGTTCTGCACAAACTATTTCACAAAATAGAAGTAGAAGGTACTCTACCCAACTCATTTTATGAAGCCACTATTACTCTGATACCTAAACCACAGAAAGACCCAACAAAGATAGAGTTTCTCTTATGAATATCGATGCAAAAACCCTCAATAAAATTCTTGCTAACTGAATCCAAGAACACATTAAAGCAATCATCCATCCTGACCAAGTAGATTTTATTCCAGGGATGCAGGGATGGTTTAATATACGAAAATCCATCAATGTAATCCATTATATAAACAAACTCAAAGACAGAAACCACATGATCATCTCGTTAGATGCAGAAAAAGCATTTGACAAGATCCAACACCCATTCATGATAAAAGTTTTGGAAAGATCAGGAATTCAAGGCCCATACCCAAACATGATAAAAGCAATATACAGCAAACCAGTAGCCAACATCAAAGTAAATGGAGAGAAGCTGGAAGCAATCCCACTAAAATCAGGGACTAGACAAGGCTGCCCACTTTCTCCCTACCTTTTCAACATAGTACTTGAAGTATTAGCCAGAGCAATTCAACAACAAAAGGAGAACAAGGGGATATAAATTGGAAAACAGGAAGTCAAAATATCACTTTTTGCAGATGATACGATACTATATATAAATGACCCTAAAAATTCTACCAGAGAACTCCTAAACCTGATAAACAGCTTCGGTGAAGTAGCTGGATATAAAATAAACTCAAACAAGTCAATGGCCTTTCTCTATACAAAGAATAAACAGGCTGAGAAAGAAATTAGGGAAACAGCACCCTTCTCAATAGTCACAAATAATATAAAATATCTTGGTGAGACGCTAACTAAGGAAGTGAAAGATCTGTATGATAAAAACTTCAAGTCTCTGAAGAAAGAAATTAAAGAAGATCTCAGAAGATGGAAAGATCTCTCATGCTCATGTATTGGCAGGATCAACATTGTAAAAATGGCTATCTTGCCAAAGGCAATCTATAGATTCAATGCAATCCCCATCAAAATTCCAACTCAATTCTTCAACTAATTGGAAGGAGCAATTTGCAAATTTGTCTGGAATAACAAAAAACCTAGGGTAGCAAAAAGTCTTCTCAAGGTTAAAAGAACTTCTGCTGGAATCACCATGCCAGACCTAAAGCTTTACTACAAAGCAATTGTGATAAAAACTGCATGGTACTGGTATAGAGACAGACAAGTAGACCAATGGAATAGAATTGAAGACCCAGAAATGAACCCACACACCTATGGTCACTTGATCTTCGACAAGGGAGCTAAAGCCATCCAGTGGAAGAAAGACAGCATTTTCAACAATTGGTGCTGGCACAACTGGTTGTTATTGTGTAGAAGAATGCGAATCGATCCATACTTATCTCCTTGTAGTAAGGTCAAATCTAAGTGGATCAAGGAACTTCACATAAAACCAGAGACACTGAAACTTATAGAGGAGAAAGCGGGGAAAAGCTTTGAAAATATGGGCACAGGGGAAAAATTCCTGAACAGAACAGCAATGGCTTGTGCTGTAAGATTGAGAATTGACAAATGGGATCTAATGAAACTCCAAAGTTTCTGCAAGACAAAAGACACCGTCAATAAGACAAAAAGACCACCAACAGATTGGGAAAGGATCTTTACCTATCCTAAATCAGATAGGGGACTAATATCCAACATATATAAAGAACTCAAGAAGGTGGACTTCAGAAAATCAAATAACCCCATTAAAAAATGGGGCTCAGAACTGAACAAAGAATTCTCACCTGAGGAATACTGAATGGCAGAGAAGCACCTGAAAAAATGTTCAACATCCTTAATCATCAGGGAAATGCAAATCAAAACAACCCTGAGATTCCACCTCACACCAGTCAGAATGGCTAAGATCAAAAATTCAGGTGACAGCAGATGCTGGTGTGTATGTGGAGAAAGAGGAACACTCCTCCATTGTTGGTGGGATTGCAGGCTTGTACAACCACTCTGGAAATCAGTCTGGCGGTTCCTCAGAAAATTGGACATAGTACTACCGGAGGATCCAGCAATACCTCTCCTGGGCATATATCCAGAAGATGCCCCAACTGGTAAGAAGGACACATGCTCTACTATCTTCATAGCAGCCTTTTTTATAATAGCCAGAAGCTGGAAAGAACCCAGATGCCCCTCAACAGAGGAATGGATACAGAAAATGTGGTACATCTACACAATGGAGTACTACTCAGCTATTAAAAAGAATGAATTTATGAAATTCCTAAGCAAATGGATGGACCTGGAGGGCATCATCCTGAGTGAGGTAACACATTCACAAAGGAACTCACACAATATGTACTCACTGATAAGTGGATATTAGCCCCAAACCTAGGATACCCAAGATATAAGATACAATTTGCTAAACACATGAAACTCAAGAAGAGTGAAGACTGAAGTGTGGACACTATGCCCCTCCTTAGAATTGGGAACAAAACACCCATGGAAGGAGTTGCAAAGACAAAATTTGGAGCTGAGATGAAAGGATGGACCATGTAGAGACTGCCATATCCAGAGATCCACCCCATAATCAGCATCCAAACGCTGACACCATTGCATATACTAGCAAGATTTTATCGAAAGGACCCAGAGGTAGCTGTCTCTTGTGAGACTATGCCGGGGCCTAGCAAACACAGAAATGGATGCTCACAGTCAGCTAATGGATGGATCACAGGGCTCCCAATGGAGGAGCTAGAGACAGTACCCAAGGAGCTAAAGGGATCTGCAACCCTATAGGTGGAACAACATTATGAACTAACCAGTACCCCGGAGCTCTTGACTCTAGCTGCATATGTATCAAAAGATGGCCTAGTCGGCCATCACTTAAAGAGAGGCCCATTGGACACACAAACTTTATATGCCCCAGTACAGGGGAACGCCAGGGCCAAAAAGGGGGAGTGGGTGGGTAGGGGAATGGGGGTGGGTGGGTATGGGGGACTTTTGGTATAGCATTGGAAATGTAAATGAGCTAAATACCTAATAAAAAATGAAAAAAAAAAAAAAGAAGAGGGAACAAAATATCCATGGAAGGGGTTACAGAGACAAAATTCAGAGCAGAGTCTGAAGGAACGACCATCCAGAGACTGCTCCACTGGGGGATCCATCTCACAAACAACCACCAAACTCAGACACTAGGCAGATACCAACAAGAGCCTGCTGACAGGAGCCTGATATAGCTGACTCCTGTGAGGCTCTGCCAGTACCTGGCAAAACTTAAGTGGAGGTTCACAGACATCCATTTGATGGAGCACAAGGTCCCCAATGAAGGAGCTAGAGAAAATACCCAGGAATCTGAAGGGGTCTGAAGCCCCGTAGGAGTAAAATCTATCTAAACTAACCAGTACCCCAGAGAGCTCCTTGAAACTATACCACCAAAGAAAATACATGATGGAACTTTTGGCTCTAGCTATATATATATCAGAGGATGTCCTAGTCGGTCATCAATGGGAGAAGAAGCCCTTGGTCCTTTAAAGGTTCTATGCCCCTGTTTAGGGGAATGCCAGGGTCAGGAACCAGGAGTGGATGGGTTGGGGATCAGGGGGTGCGGGGAGGGAATAGGGGACTTTCAAAGGGGAAACTTGGAAAGGGGATAACATTTGAAATGTAAATAAAGAAAATATCTAATTAAAAAAAGTGTTCTCTTTGATGGTGATGGTTTCTTATTTAGGCTACTATATTTTGGGGGTTTTTGGGGACATGAGTGGGGTGGGGTTTGCAGGTAGGGGTTTCACAAAACTCTTCCATGTCCTTCTTTCACAACTATCAATGTACAATCATCCATATCACTGTAAAATTTGCTCTTTAGAGTCAATGGGAGAATGTTTGACAGGCATCTCTATGATTCCTGACAACAGCACATACCAAGAACTTGACCGTTGGCTTCTGTAGAACCATGGACCCACACATGTCCATTAGAGGCATCCTGGAACAAGAACATCACCATGGACTGAGTTAGCAAAGAAGAGTTCTCATGTCAATGCAGCTCCCAGAGGCAGTACAGTCCACAGAAAGTAACATAGATTCAGGTTTCAATACAGACTACACACACCCACACCCATCCCCCCCCCCACACACACACTGAAAACCAGTGTTGAGAGTATGAAATAAAAAGTGTACCACAGGGCTGTGCTACATCACTGACCTTTCTGCATAAGAGTTCCTTGGTTTGTAATAGTCATTTCAATCAACCATCCCAAGATGAAAGTACCATTAATCAAAACTCAGATTAGGATAATAATTTCCTACATATTTTTGGTATCAGGTTTCTCTTGATGATTTTATGGATGTTTGAGAGTTGTGGCTAGACCATAGAGTGTTCAGCATCATGAGACATACAGCTGGCCTAGGAAATGTTTTGAGGAAACGTAGAAGTCTGGCTCCTTCTATATATCTAATCCTTTCTTTCTCACCATGGTAAAGGTAAAGATCATAACTTCAACTGTAATAAGCCAAGAAATGTCTTAATATGAGTTGTGTGTGTGTGTGTGTGTGTAATATTTGTGGTGCATGGTAGTTAGAGATCAACCACTTATATTGTTTATCAGTGAGTCTCCTACATTCTTTTCTTTAAACCATGTTTGGCATTTATTTATATATTTTTATTATGTGCATCAGGAAGTGTTTGGACCATTGGGAGAAGGTATATTTTGCCTGAGATATCTAACTAGTCCCATGTTCTTTTTGAAATAGTGTCTGTTAGTTCCCTGGAATTCAAATATGCTAGGCTTGCCTGGGAATCTGATTTTATCTCCACAGAACCAGAAATACTATCATGTCCCCCATCATTCCATGATTTTTATATGGATTCTGGGGTTTGAACTAAGGTCTTCATACGTACATTGCAAGCACTTTAACAAATAAGCTGACTCCAAAATCCTGCTTCATACTTGATAATTTTTAAAATTAATATTTTCAAGCTCAATGAAATCTCTCTAGCTCCATGCAATCTTTTAAATGAATTTCTCATGTACCACTTTTCATTTCTAATATTTATTAGACCTTTCAGATTTTCTCATTTCATCCATTCTCCCAGCTTCTTCATCGACTGATTAGAGTTCCAATACATCTGCTAGTATTTTTAAAGTTGTTTCATTATTATAATTTATGACAATATTTCTTCTATATTTATGACATAAATATATATGTTACATTATATCTTTATCTTTGAGACAAAAGTTTGCTATCCTGATTTTTAATCTCTGGTGTTCTTAATATGTTGATATATCATGTGTATAGGAAAGGCAAATTGCATATCTTATAGCTTTAACTTATTTTCTTTATGGCTGTGAGGTGCTCCTATATTTTTTCTGATCTGCATCCCTACTTCACACCAATTACACATGAGTATAATACACTGTATGCATAAGAAATTTGATTACAATGTGAATGCACTGAAGTTGAAAAGTAGCAATACAAGCAGTAGACGCTTGCTGCATTTTAAGCAATAAGGTGGCTTAGCACACAGATGTGTTTGCCACCAACCTCACTGAGTTCAGTTTTCCAGTCCACATATGGTAGGAGAGAAAATTTTCCTATAACTTATCCTCTTACTCAGATGCAGCCGAAAACACACCCAAAACCCACATGCATACATTCTCATGAAGCTATTAAATAAGTGCAAATAAAAACAAACAAATAAATAAATAAATAAATCCCACCTCTACATGTTTCACTTTAGTTAGAGGAAATTTCATCTTTCTTTCAAGTTTTCTTTTTCAAATATAAAGTAGAGAAGATAAAAATAATATCCCCTTGCAAGATACTTCTCAAGATAAAACGAAGAAAAAAAGAAATTTACTGCCTGGCATTCAGTAGAGAGATGTTAAACTGTAATTGTCGTCATTTCCTTCATGGTTTCAACCTCATTTGATTTTAATTTCTTTCTGCAAAGAAGTGAAAATTATGCTGTTCAATGGTAAGTTATTATTATGAATCTTTTAATATAAAATAGTCTGAAAGTTGAGTAACTGAAACTTAAGAGTCCCATTTGTAAATCTCAGATTCCTGAACATGGGATATATTTTCATAGAAACCTGGAAGGTGAGCCTGTGACTCTCTATTGATGGTAAAATGGCTGCAAGGAGAGAGCTGCCAAGGTCATCATCTAAGCCAGGTCTTGAGTCTCTTTTATTCTGACTGTGCTTTTTAGTTGTCTGATTCTAGATTCTTTAAGAGCCAGCCTGGAGTATGTCAACCATCCCCTTTCTTTAGGCCAATAGACACAAACAGCCTCAGGATTTCTATTCATTTTATGTAATGCATTAAAAACATCACTGCTTTGCTGTTTTACAGCTTTCTGCATTGTGTTTATGAGCATCATTCCATGCCGCATACCACTTCATCACCTCTTGTCTCTGTTCCCAAATAAATCTACTTATTCAGGTTGTTTTTGCTCTGAGGTGTGTTATTTACACTATCTTTTAATTCAATCCTAGTTTAGGGAAAACTAGGGTGTAATAGTCAACTTTTATAGCTCATAGAAATTTCATGCCTTTAAAAAACAAAACAAAACAAACAACCCTAGCCTTAGGAACTTTCTTTTTCTAAATTAATGTTCTTAAGTTTGCCTATCTCTACTATTTCTATTACATATCTATTTATCTTCTGTGAATGTATATTTACCTATCATATATATATATACATATAAATATATATACAAAAAATCTATATTGTCTACTTCCTATCATCTGTTTAGCTACTCTTTACCTATTATCTGTCCATATCTACCACCAATAATCTATATTAATCTATCTATCTATCTATCTATCTATCTATCTATCTACCTATCTATCTATCTTGTATCCTTGTATCCATCTATTTAAGAAGCAATATTGTTCTGGGAATAAAAATAGTATGCATGTGGTCTTGCTTTTACTCCATAAAAAATTTAGAGTATATTACTGTTTAGTAGATCTTTAAGTGGATTCTATTGATAACCCCATGTAAACTGGTTGCTGTATTTCCCAAAAGATGACTAATACCAACCACTATTCGTCTTCCATACATCCAAATAAGACTTATGCTCATCTCAGATTCTGGTTTTTAAACTTATGGACCATATGGTAGAAATACAACCAAATGTTGACTACCAGCCTCATCATTCATATAAACCTGCAGACACACGTGCATAAACACACACACACACACACACACACACACATATGAATTACACCAAATGTAAATGTATTGTTATTGATCCTTCCTCTGGTCACAGCTGTCAAAATGGGAAGTTGGAGGATGTTCTATATATTACATTGTGGAAGAATCAGAGCCCAGAACTCCTCCAACAACCACAGAAGAATTCAGGATAGCTGGTTGAAACTGAAAGTGTCAGAATTTTCACTAGTTGTGGAAGTTGGATTGAGCTGCAAAATAGTGCCCCTGAAAATTCTGTAAATTGTGTGTGTGTGTGTATGTGTGTGTCTATACCTGCCTGTAGATTGATTGAATGATTAATTTCCCCCATCTAGACTCCAAATGAATGAGACTCAGACTAAAATGTATTTATTTAGGTTTTTGTGCAATATCTGGGGGATTATCAGTAATCTAATTTTCTAGTACTAGACTAGGTACTTTCCCAGCTGGGCTCCTCAAAAACTGCTGTGTGTCTTATTGGGTAATTTCTGCTCTGTTACTCTGTTTTGGGGGTGCATTTCACTTTGGCAAATGCTACTGGTCCACTACATCTAATGGAGACCTCCTGTTAGTTCCATCTTCTTCTTCTTCCTCCTCTCTTTTTTCTCCTCCCTGGGACTCCAGAAACCAAAACTCAAACACTGTTTCCCTGCATTCTCTCCAGAAATTGACTTTCACCACCAATACTTCACCAATAGTTTCAAATTGGGGAGCAAGATTTACACATAAAAGTGTGGTATATGTGGTAATTTACTAGTCTCAGAACAGTTAGATGTTCTGGTACAGAATTTAGCAGTTGTATACACAGCAACAACAGTGCAAACTCTGACACCTGCCATAGACCATGTGTTCTTTTTCTTATTTTGTTTTTCTTCTAAAACTGGTAGAACTGTTGTTTCCAAAAATAAAAATAAAAATAAAAATAAAAATAAAAGTAAAAGTTAATGGACCTCCTCTACCCATAAATCAATCTTCGGCAGGTATGGGGAACAGCTTTAGAAGAAGAAAGAAGAGGTGGTGAATTATTCTTTACATCATGGCATCCAAGAGACCAGTTACATGATGTGCCAACACTACCCATTTAGTTTTACATTGAAAGACTCAGATTTTACTATAATAGCATACAAAGAGTGTATCTGGCAGAGAGTATAGGGAGAGATAATTGCTCTGTAGGTAACACAATAACAACTTTTTAAAGAGACACATTGTACCTACATAAAGGAATGTTTATATTAAAATCCTACCAAAAACTTTTGGCTTTGCTCCAACTGTGACAAAGAGTATGACCAGAAACAACTTAATGGAAGATGTGCCCACATACCAGTCTACCTAGGCAGTTTCCCTGTGGCAAATTTACAGTTAAAGGTAAAGTTTCACTTGAGAGATCTAACTAGTCCCATGTTCTTTTTGAAATAGGATCTCTTAGTCCCCTGGAATTCAACTACACTAGACTTGCTGAGAAGAAGCAAGAGAAAATCCCCAAGCCTATTTGGGGTACTGTGAATGGTGTGATTGAAATGATTAAGATTTCTTTTTTATTCCACTTCTGGGCATAAACCATAAGGAGTCTATATACGGCCATAAACATAAGTATTCAACTGTGAAAATATATTCACAATAGCAAGGAAATAGAATTTGTCTAGGTGTTCATCAACAGATAAATAAATAAGTGAATGTATATATAATATATACCTTAGAATTTTATTTAGGCATATAACTAAAATTATTAAAGTTGTAGAAAAAGTAATCAAATTGCATAATATATTAAGTGTGGTCACCCAGACTTAAATAGAAAAAGACTTCATGTTCTATCTATTATATGGATCAAATATTTTAGTTTTCATATATTTGTATTTATGTGGGAGTTAGTTTTTCTAGATCCCAAAATACAAGGAATGAGGTCTTAGGTAGAGTGTTTGGATAGGTTGGACACGTGATTTCAAAGCGGAAAGAATAATGTTGAGGATAGAAATATTTAAGTCGATATGGAAGGAGGGAGAAGGAGGGAGGGAAAGGAGGGTAGGGAGGATTCACCAGAGGTAAGTGTGCATGAGAATGTCATATAAAACAACAACAACAACAACAGCTACTATATCATCAAGTTTAAAAACTTCAAAATATATTAGATTATGGCTATTGTAAATGAGGCTGCTATGAATATAGTGGAGCTTGTGTCCTTATTACATATTGGAACATCTTCTAGGTATATGCCCACGAGTGGTATTGCTGGATCCTCCAGTAGGACCATGTCCAATTTTCTGAGGAACTGGCAAATTGATTTCCAGAGTGGTTGTACCAGCTTGCAATCCCACCAGCAATGGAGGAGTGTTCCTCTTCCTCCACATCATCACCAGCATCTACTGTCATCTGAGTTTTTACTCTTAGCCATTTTGACTGGTGTGAGGTGGAATCTCAGGGTTGTTTTGATTTGCATTTCCCTGATGATTAAGGATGTTGAACAATTTTTTAGATGCTTCTCAGTCATTTGGTATTCCTTAGTTGCAAATTCTTTGTTTATCTCTGTACCCCATTTCTTAATTAGGGTTATTTGGTTTTCTGGAGTCTAAGTTCTTGATTTCTTTGTATATATTGGATATTAGCCTTCTATTGCATTTAGGATTGGTAAAGAACTTTCCCCAATCTGTTGGTTGCTTTTTTGTCTTATTTACAGAGTCCTTTGTCTTACAGAATGTTTGCAGTTTTATGAGGTCCCATTTGTTAATTCTTGATCTTACAGCACAAGCCATTGCTCTTCTATTCAGGAATATTTCCCCTGTGGCCATATGTTTGAGATTCTTCCCCATTTTCTCCTCTATTAGTTTCAGTTTCTCTTGTTTTATGTGGAGGTCCTTGATCCACTTAGACTTGAGCTTTATCTGCATATGTAGCAGAGAATGGCCTAGTTGGCCATCAATGGGAGAAGAGGTCCTTGGTCTTGTGAAGATTATATGTCCCAGTACAGGGAAATACCAGGGTCAGGAAGCAGGAGTGGGTGGGTTGGGGAGTAGAGGGAGTGGGGAAGGTATAGGGATTTTCAGAGAAGAAACTATGAAAGGGGATAGCCTTTGAATTGAAAATGAAGAAAATATCTAAGAAAAAAGAAAAAATAAAATAAAAAGAATTTTAAAACAAAAACAAAAACAAACAAAAATAAATAAAGAATGAATCAATTTGCATTCTTCTACATGCTAGCCAACAGTTGAGCCAGCACCATATATTGAAAATGTTGTCTTTTTCCATTGGATGGTTTTAGCTCCTTTGTCAAAGATCAAGTGACCATAGGTGTGTAGGTTTATTTCTGGGTCTTCAATTCTATTCCAGTGATGTACCTGTCTGTCACTGTACTGGTACCATGCAGTTTTTTATCACAATTTCTCTGTAGTACAGCTTGAGGTCAGGGATTGTGATTCCATGAGAGGTTCTTTTATTGTTGAAAATAGTTTTGGCTATCCTAGGTTTTTAAAGAAATATAAAGACAATTTTCATACATTTTTCTGTGAATCATCCCTCTTCAAACTTTGGAAATAACTTTGGAAGTAGACGAACATAGTTTTATCTGAGAGTAATCGAGTGTGACTGAAATCTCCTTAAGCCCAGGAAGATGAACTAATAGAATATAATAGAGAAACAAAAATCAGACTTTCAATAAGTATGTGGCTCAAGCTCTTGAATCACTACTTAGATATTTGCTTTAAAAACTATGAACATATTCTCTTTTTCTGTGGATGAAATGTATTTTAATGAGTTCTTTAACAGAGCTTAATATACAAAATAAATTTAGTGAAATTAAAAGTGCCTTTGCTTTAGGTATTTATTAAATAATAGTAATAAAATCACAAAATAAGAAAAGTAAAAAGCCAAATCTTGATGCCAAAATAAATGAATAAATAAAGGAATATAGCATCCAAAATGTTCATAATTTGTGAGAAAAATATCTGTTACTGAATATTATTACTGCTCAAATGATGAGTAGACATTATCTAATAAGTACAAAAATAATCAGAATGGGACAAACCTGTTTATGATCCTTAACACATGTATTAAGGACACTGTGAATCAGACCACGGGCACATCTGCAGCTAAACCTTCAGCTATTTCAGATTATGTTACCTGGGAATTGCTGACTTCTGCTAACCTTCTGTATAATTGTCTACCTTTCCCAAGATGCCCAGAGGCTGAGACTATACTCAGGTGCTTTCTCACTTAAAACAAAGAAGTAGATTAATTTCCAACCTTCTCTTCTTATGATTTAAAAATTCTTAATACAGCTATTAAAGTATCAGTCTTAGAGTCCATTTTAAAGCCTGTGCAATCCTATATTCCTCCATATGTCTGGAGTTAGCCATAAATAAGTGAAACATTCTTTGTTCCACGTTAGGTAGACTTTTACTTGGGTTAGCACAGTTTATTTCTCCAATCATGTGGAAAGCGTAATTGCCATTTATTTTTGTGATGTCTATTTGACATTACTTTCATGTTTGACTGAGGCAACTGAAGATTGGTAACTTCTACAAAGAGAGTTCCTGAATGATTCTGGTGTTCTCAGAACCAGATGTCTTGATTTCCATGATACCTTTCCTGAATCACTATACTATATAAAGTATTGAGCATCACTCTTGTTTCTAAATGAATCCTAAGACTTAGAGACACAAAAGAGTTTTCTTTATGAAGATTATTTTATTATTTTTAATTTTGTATATGTGTGTGACTATCTCTCTGTTTCACAGTACCTGTTTCTCTGTCTCTGTCTCTCTCTCTTGTGTATGTGTGTGTGTGTTTGTGTGTGTAAACTCACAGATTATTGTCCTTTCCAAGTCCAGACACTTCAAAGCCTTGTACCTGGAGATTTGTGCAGTTGCAAGTTATCAAAAATGTAGGTTGGGAACTGAACTTTCTTCTTTGACAAGACCACTACCATGAATAAATTCTGAACCAACTTTCTAACCTGCAGATTTATCTTTGTTACACATACGTAAATCCTTCTTTAGCTGCTTATACATCTTCACTAACAAACTTATTCACAATTTTGATTTGATTAAGACATATTTGTATTGTGTGTAGATATATCTAAAATGTGGTGATTATTAGGTGAACATACTTAAAAATATGTAAGTGTTGGACCAAGGAGGTGATCCTGTGTAGCAGTTCCTTTGAGTTGAATCCTTTGAATCATTTTGGAGGGAAGCTCATAAGATAGAAGATGTTTACAAGGAGATAAAATAACAGGATATACTAAATGGAGGCAATGTATTGTATTCTGCAGGAAAACTCCTTCAGAATGATTTCAGGAAGTCTCTGAAACTGTCAAGAATCACTAGATCCTGCCCTCTCCCAAGATAATATAAGCAGTAAGGAATGCAAACAAAAGCTCTGAGTAGTTGCACTGCCTAGACAAGACTGAGACTAGCAAAAAAAAAAAAAAAAAAAAAAAAAAAAAAAAAAAAAAAAAAAAAAAAACCAATAAGTTGGCAGTAACTAAGTTATCTGGAGGAAGTTCACACAATCTGAGATGCCTGAAGGAAACACTTTTCAACCTGTTGAACTGCCTCCAAGTTCTGGAGCAATCTTCTGGTTTCCAGCTTTTACGACCTGTCATCCATGCTAAACTGGGCCTTTGGTGATAAAGTTGTGTAAATCATTTCTGCTCTACTAAGAAACCCCTTAACTATACTCCTGAAAGTATCCCCAAGAAATCTTAATGGTTTACCAAGTTTGACTTTGTTGCAACCATACATTATCTCCTTGTTGATAAACTATCTGGGCTATGCAGATGATTGTTCGTGTCTCTCATGTTCAAGGAATGTTACACAGGACATGGGCTCTGCAGATAAAGGATCATGCTGCCCAGTCTGATGGCCAGAGTTAGAGGGATCCACACTGAGGAAAATCAGGACTGACTCCTCCAAGTTGTCTTCTGACATCTACATGCATGCCATAGCACACAAGTGTCTATACACACACACATTTACACACACACACACACACACACACACACACACAATTATATTTTAAAGAAATCTTTGTCTTTTATGCTCAAGGACTACAATTTTATTTTCAAAAGCTGTACTACATGTCTGGTATATAGCATAAGCATATTCTTTCGGGACCATTTACTTGCTAATAATATTCACATACCGCTGTACTTTAGCTCTTTGGATCACTTTTGGGAAAGGTAAAAATGCTTGAGAAAATAATATTTTTCTCTCACTCCTGAGTTCAATTCCCAGCAACAACATGGTCGCTTACAACCAGCTGTAATGGGATCCATTGCACTTGCCTGTATGTCTGAAGAGAGCAACAGTGTACTCATAAGGATAACATAAGTAAACACATCTTAAAAATAATAAAAATTAAAATAAAAATGTGAAATTTCCTCAACATCTGCACATAAATATTTAATGATAAGCTAGAAATGACTACAGTGCTGTTAACAGCAATAAAAATTCTTTGAAGTTTTTGATATAGATTCTGTGAAAACTCTTTATATCCATTATTTAATTTCAAGATTTCTATTAATTCTCTGAAAATTTTGTACAATGAATTTTGATAATATTCAATCCTTCACCCATGCTTCCCTGATCCATTCTTCCTTCACTACCCAACTTTGTTTTATTGATTAAAAACATGCAGTTCAATTTAAAAGTTTTTTTAATTAAATTTTACATTATGTGTATACGTGTGTCTATGACTCTAAGACAATGCCTGTGAGTGGACTGCCAGTAGAATTCAGAAGAGGGGTTTTTAATATCCTGGATCTCTACAGTAACTTGTGAGCCACTCCACATGGAGTCTGGAAACTGAACTCTGGTCCTCTGCAAGAGGAATATGCTCTCTTAACCCATGAGTAATTTATCCAGTCTCTTACTTCATCTTTGGAGATTCCAATAGATAACTCATTTTAAAAACTGTACTAGATCATTTTATGTAATTGTAGAACTGAATTATAGTTATTTTGGAAGAAGAAACATCAACTTAGAAAATATCTCCTTCAGGTTGGCCTGTGATGCAAGAGTACTTTCTTTCTTTCTTTTTTTTTTTGGAAGTCCCACCTCTTAACCTCATACAGGTTTGTTACCTCAGGACTGATTGTCCTGAATATTTTAAGAAACCAGGCTGAGAAAGGCAAAGTTAAAAAAAAAACCTGATAGCCAGTACTCCTCCATGGTTTCTGTATTACATACTACTTCCAGGGTCTGGCTTAGAGTTTCTAATTTGACTTCCTTTGTGAAGTCTAATTACAAACTATACGTTGAAATAAATCTTTTCTTCACCAAGTTTCTTTTGGTCATGGTCTTTATCATAGCAATAGAAAACTAACAAAGACTAAATCATTAT
This sequence comes from Mus musculus, assembly GCF_000001635.26. Taxonomy (NCBI): domain Eukaryota; kingdom Metazoa; phylum Chordata; class Mammalia; order Rodentia; family Muridae; genus Mus; species Mus musculus. Next base: position 114,517,683 of record NC_000067.6, read on the forward strand.
AAGTCAACCAAATTGACTTGTCCTGTGTCTACTCCAAGAATTTTCATCCCCAGAGCCCAGGGTTTTAACTACTCATCATATTGATTTTAATAAAGAAAATATAACATTATATACAATTTTAAGTAATATCTTATATTTTTGGGCAATATTGGAATTAATCTGTGAGTGAAAATCTTTTACTTGTATATATTTGAAACACAATTGAAGAATTGGGAAGACACTGAAGTTATCGACCATGTATCAAGACTACTGTAAATATCTGTTAACTGAATTATTAAATAAATGGGAACATACTTTTTTATTAACCTGAAGAGTGAGGTAAAATGACAGATATGATGAAAGTAGAGAAATAGAAATGTTTTCTGGGACATGTGATTTGACTTTGGGTTGAGTGCTTGCTTACCATTGAGAAGATCTTAGTGTGTATATCCTTAGCCCTCAGATAAATGAGTAAATGTGGAAATATTTCCTGCTTATCTCATGTACTCTGAACAGTGATATCTACCTTTTTCAGATCTTAAAATATTCACAGTTCCCCCTCAGAGAAATTTACAGTGTGATCACAAAGACTAATTCTTTGTTGGAACTGGCAATATGGCTCACTTGTTACAAGTACTTGATGCCCTCACAGAGGACCTGGGTTTAATTTTCAGCATACATATTAGGCAGCTCACAACTACCTTTGACTCCAGATCCAGGGACTGCATCATCCTCTTACTGTCTCAGAAAGTCCCTACTGGAGACCGTACACATAACTAATACAGGTACATACACAAAGGTACTGTGTATATATTTTTTCATTAATTATTTGAGAATTCCATACCCCTTACTCCTCTCAAATCTGTCTCCTCATCCCTATAGCACCCTAATTCTTATTCTTTTTTTCTTTTAATAAGCTACCAAATCCAGTTTGTACTGCATGTACACTCCTAGCTGAAGGCTGGGGGGGCAGGCATACCCTGGAAAAGTCAACATTCCAGAGTTCATAGCTTTACAGAAAAGTAACTCTTTTTATCCTTCAAACCATTACCTCTCCACAGTTCCTCAGTAAGGTGTGAAGGTTCATGAACCATGCTGACCACTCTGCTGGAATGCTGACTGGCTTGAGCCCAGGTGGGTCTTGTGCAATCAGTAGCAGCTGCTGTGAATTCATGAATTCAGGAGTCATGTCATTTCCAGAGGACACTGCTTTCTTTGCACAGGTTGGCCCTGTCCTCAGTCTGCAATTCTGCATGAATAAATGCTTCTTTAGAGAGCCTTTCTGTGCTTTGCTGGATGTCTCATACATAATAATTCACTTAGGACAAACTTCAGCTTTACCACAGGCCATGATCCTTTTTTACAAAGAAGGCTTAATATTGTGCTAAAGAAACCGAAACCTACAAGTGATAGATACTTCAGTAGGACTTAGCACCTCTTAAAGCCAGGCTAGTCTCCCTAATCTGTGCATTGCCTCTCAGTGAGGAGAGTCAGCATCATCCCTGGGCAAGTGCTCTGCTCTTTCAAAACAATTAAGTTAAAAATCCAACAGCTCACTCTAGTCAGATCTCCATGGCTACAGTCGAGGCTCTTAGGAGAATTAAGGTGAGGCTGTTACTCTTCAGACGACTACTGAGCCACAGCAAACATTATTTCATGTATATCTGACAACCAAAGAAAATACCTAAATCTATACAATTTTATGATTTATTTTATCTTTTATTTGACATGTCACTAAACTCAGAGAATTATCCTTGGGCCCAGAGCCTGCTCACCTTCTGCTGCAGTGGATAGTGCTTGACTTCAGATATAACATTTTTGGTACATTTTTCATGGGAGACAGATTTTATATCTATGACTACTGCCTTGGGAAAGACAAAATCATTTGACACATATGGAGAGTGTGTGTCAAATGTGAGAGCCAACCTGGTCAATGAAGCCTATAATCCAGTTCACCTAACAAAGCATAGACTGTAGTGCTGTGTCCATGATCTGCCTCGGACTCCTGTGTGTGTCAGGTTTCCATTGCTCTAGCACATGCCTCAGATGACATATTCTAAAAAGTGAAACTTTAACTGAATTCCACCATTTCCTTCTCTCTGTTTCTTGATTCTCTAAGAGGTGATATAATAGTCTTCTATCATACAAGACAGGAGCGATCCTTGCACCATGCACTCTCCATCATGATGGCCTATACCCCTAATCTGTAGCTACATTAAACTTTCTCTTTCTTACAAAAAAGAGCAAAGGGGGGGGGGAACAGAAAAGGATATTGTTTCTTTTCTCAGAGGTCTCAGTCCTCAGTTCTTTGATGCTGCTTCTTTTGTTCTATGACACTGTTGCAGTTGAGTATCAAAGTCCAACAGGTACAGAGTGGGATATTTATGTACCTGTGCTACAGATAATACAATAGACAGGGTCATGTGAATAGTGGGAGGGGCAGTTTGCTTTCTAAAGGAGAGAGTACTTCTAAGACAGTGCTTGCCCATAGGTGGGAAAAGATTCAGAATGGCTGTCTTTCTTGATGTCAAGAGGTCTGTGGCATTTTGTAGCTCATTTCATGGCTCTGACTTTGTATGTGGCTTTCCCACACTCTGCTTTGTCTTTATAGGGTTGCATTCATTTGAGAGGTTCCCAGTTTTCAGTTCTGCACATTTCTTTCTGTCAAGGTCTAACCAAAATGTGCGTGTGTTTGTGTGTATGTGTGTATATGGGTGTGTGTGTGTGTGTGTGTGTATTTGTGTTTGTGTGTGCACACGTATGTTGTATACACTATATTGGTAAAATTTTATAGGCTCTTCTGAGTTCATTCAGTGAGTGCTAAAACCTCATGTTCTTGAGGAGAACTAGAATGTAAACCATTTCCAAACAACCTCACTACTATTTTTTCCAGTGGTACAAAAATGGAGAAATATTAGCCAGAATTTCAAGAATTGAAGCTCACCCATTGAGAGACCCCAACAGGAAACTACAGCTGCTTCCCACAACCGAACTCATCCAATCAATCTCTGTTAGATGTCCTAAGTAATGACTGGATGAGGTTACCTTTCTTTTGTCTTAGGCATTTCTGCTGATATTGTGAGCTCTTGGTTTGCCAATGTTTTGTTATTTATCTCCTGATTTCTTTTATCTGCTACTTGCTTTTTCTATGCCCCCTTGACACCCATGGCCAGCATCCTAAATGTTATATAACTTCATTCTCCCAGCTTCTTTGTGTGTACTGAGGTTCGAAACTCAGATCCTCAGTCTTACGTAACTGAAATATCCCTCATCCTTCATATGGTAAGTTTGCACTCAGGCTTTTGTGGCAGCACCACAGAACATTATAGTGAACTCCCAGGAGACCTGTTGCTTTATGATGACACAAAACAAAAGAAGAAAGGAAAGGAAGAGAAATGTTTCACTATTTCCTTAAAAGGCAAGCTCCCAGTTACCTAACTGCCTTCCATTAATCACTGCCTACCAAATATTCCACCAGATCTTCACAGCTTCAAGCCTTAAACAGAGGAGACTTTGTCAGATGCAAGTGCTAACACTCTAGTTTCATGGAGAAGAGATTCCCACAGCTTCCTTAAGGAGCACAACCTGGCTATGGGACATCTTACAATTGGATAAGCTGGGTAAAGCAGCTGATAAATTTTGGTCTCTTCTGGGATCATCACTTTGTGTTTACCTCACAGACAATCTAAATGCCAACCTTGCACCCGACCTCTAACTAGGGCAGAAACAGCCAACAAATTTCAATTATCTGAATAAGGTAACAGTAAGTGGGGATTAAGCATATGTGCTGTAGAGTGTACTTTTAATCTCAGGAATTCTAAACGGTGCTCAGGCACTTTCTAGCACTGGTCAAGAAAGCTACACAGGTGCACAGCATAACCTGTTGTGGATAGCCCTGGGGCTAATTATATTTGGTGTTAATTCCTTTCTCCTGTGAGGGGACTGTGAATAAGGAATGAGTCAGCACTCAGGTGATTTCCTGTAAACCTGCTTCCCACCTTAATTTGTAAAATAAAGGAGGGCTGATGATTGGGCAAATAAAGGGAAGGTGGTGCAGAAAGTTGGGAGAGAAAGAGAAGGAGAAAATGGAAGAGGGAGAGGATGCAGAGGAGGGAGAAGAAGAAAAGCAGAGCAGAAGCACATGGCCTGGAGAAACCATAAGTTATAAGGGGTCTCATAGATGTAGAAGATGGTAGTGTAGTGGTAGATCTGCCAATCTAGGTGCAGAGCATGTATTCATATTTATTGAGTTCTGTTTTCATTTCAGGAACCTATTTGGGTTGGAGATTTATCACAATCACAATCCAAAGGCCTCTCCTTGATGAAGTGCTACTTAGTTAGTTAGTTAGTTAGTTATTACTTCTTAACATCTGGATCACTGCACCCTCTCCTTGGTCACCTGTTCCACAATCCTTTACCCATTTCCCCTCCCTTCACCTTTGAGCAGGTTGGGGGCCCCTCTGATTATGCCACAACCCTGGCAAATCAAGTCTCTGTTAAGTTAGGCACATCCTCTCCCACTGAGGCCAGACAAGGCAACCCAGCTAAAAGAACATATCCTACATAAAGCCAATAGCTTTTAAGATAGCCCCCAGCTGCATAGCTCCTACATATGTGCAGGGAGGCCAAGTTCTACTCAGTGTATGTTCTTGGGTTGGTGGTTCAGTCTCAAAGAACCTCAAAGGTCCTGGTTAGTTGACTCTGTTGGTCTTTCTGTGGAGTTCCTATCCACTTTGGCCCACAATCCTTCTTCCTATTTTTCCATAAGAGTCCACAGCTCCATCCACTGTTTGATTGTGGGTGTCTGAATCTGCCTCAGTCAGCTGTTGGATGGAGCCACTCAGAGGAGAGCCATGATAGTCTCATATCTGCAAGCTTAACAGAGTATCAATAAATTGTGCCAAGGATTGGTGCTTGTTGATGGGATGGATCTCCAGTTGGAACATTATTGGTTGGCCAATCTGTTAGTCTCTGCAGCATCCCCCAACCCTACATTTCTGATAAAAAAAATATGGGTCAAATGCTTTGAGGGTGGGTTGGTGTCTCTGTTGCTTCACTTGGGTTTCTCCTTGGCTATAGTAGGTGGCCTCATCAGGTTTCCATATCTGCAGTGCTGTGAGTCATAGCTAAGGGTATCCCTCACTGATTCTTGGGTACCTCCCTTATCCCAAGGCTTTGTCTCAGCCTGGATGTGCCCTTGCCAACCCACCCATGTTAGTTACAGATTTCCATTCATTCTCTGTCCACCCCTTCTCCTGTCATACTAAACTCCTCCATTCCCTTCCCCATCATCTCTCCCATCCAGTTCTCTCCCTCCATCTGCCTCTTATGACTGTTTTATTCCTCCTTCTAAATAAGATTCAAGTATCCTCAATTGTGTTTCTTGTTTAGCTTCTTTGAGTTTGTGGAGTGTAGCAGTGGTGTCCTGTATTTTATAGCTAACATCCACTTATAAATAAGTGCATACCATGCATGTCCTTTGGGGACACATACACACACAAAGGGAATTTATTAGGCTGACTTCAGTTGTGGTCTGTGGGGTTCAATGGAAGTCTGACTATAGACAGTCTGAGAATCTAGTTGTTGTTCACTGAATAATGCTGTGAATCGCTATAATACCAGTTTGGTGCTGGGTTCCAGGAGGATTCCTGAGGAGGTATTGTGTGGGGCATAAAACCATGCCAGGAAGTTTGGTTAAGTAGAGCAGGTTGAGAACTGGAGATTCCTTGGACACACCCCTGAGAATTAGGACTCCCTACTCCCTGCCAGATTCCTGACCTAGAATACTGGCCATACTCGTCACATAAAACAAATATGTCCTAGGGTCACATAGGCCCAAAACAGAGTTCTCTGTACTCATGGCATACCCTAGAGGTCTAGAAGGCTTAGCCAGTAAGTGTCCCTTGCCAGACATTCCTCCCTGCAAAAGGTATTTAATTTCAAGTGTAGCACGAGTAGTGGGTATGTTACCTTATGAATCCATTTTCCACCATGAGCAGCCAATAAACTATGGACTTTCTCTTTCATCAGTCTGCAGTGGGGAGCTATGGAGAAGGCATTCAAATACAGAACCACAGCTTAATTCTCTCATGAAAGCTTCTACTCTTCCAGCTTGACTCAGCTAAACTAAGGACAAACATCACAGGGACAAGCTGGAACTCCCTTTTCCCACAGTACCCGGCTAGATGCTGTTCCCAGCTCTTGAACCTCTGACCCCATTCTCAGCTCTTTGGAGACTCCTAGTGCTTGAATGTCCAAGAGTCAGAGAATTCCCTAGGCCCAGACCTCCTTGCAGGCCTGTGACCCCCCCCACCCCAAAACCAAATCCAGAATTCTTGCATCTCACTGAGGCAGCAGAGGTTGCATGAGATAAATGCAGTAAAACTCCCTGCATTCTAAGAGGCCTTGCCCTGTGATGGAGAAAATGTGGACCCACAGAACTGGTCTTCAGACTTCATTATAACTCATCTGCAACAACACAGTAGACATACTTTGCAGGAAGAGTCTAGGAAAGCAGACAAAAAGTAAAAGCTTCCTGATTCCAAATCACCACTGGTGTGAGGAATTCTCCTTGATCAAATTCCCACCAGAAGGTGTTTCCCAGATTTAGGGTAGATTGTCCAGTTTCAAATTTAATCAAGGAGAATCCCTTACACCAGTGCTGATCATCTTGTTTACTTGATTCCAGGTGTACTCATATTGATAACCAAGATTAGCAAACATATGATGCTAAAGATCTGGGTGGTGGTATGGTGGTGATGCTGAGTGACAGTGTTGGGTGTGTAAGGTTTATTATCCATGAAATAGGGTGTTAAAACAGCATAAATGGTATGCTAGGAAGATAATATTCCTGGCAATGGCATTGATTTCAGAAAACAAGAGACTTGGCTAAGAGGATCTTTAGTCCTCTCTCTTTTACAATTTAAATGCCATTTTAAAGAGTAAAATTGCAAGACGATGGCTGAGTGATGTAATGCTACTGAAATATTCTCAATGCTCTGACCTGACAAGGGACAATTTAAGTGAAGAGAGGTTCATTTTGCTTCATGGGATGAAGGCACACATTCCATACTGGTCGGTAAGGCAAGGCTGTGGGTAATGGTGGGGTTTTTTTTTTGTTTTTGTTTTTTTGTTTGTTTGTTTGTTGTTGTTGTTTTGTTTTTCTTTTTTTTTCGTTTTTTGGTAGAATAGTGTAGCAGCTGCTTGTACATGGGAACAGAAAGAGTTGAGGATGGAGTTTTTGAAATTTTTTCCCCTTTTTATTCAGTGCAGGACCTCAGATCATTAGAGTCTTCAGAAATTGAACTAGATTATCCTCCTCAGTTACCACAAAATACCACCCCCCCAAAAAAAAAATCCTGGGCCAAATGCTCATCCTCAGAATATGGGATGCCACAACAAAACAAACAGGCTACACTTCTCAGATCATTGGATGTACATCCAATAAATCAGACAGACTATTTCCTAGTATCATTGGATGGGTTCCCCACAGACAAACAACCTTAGCTAATCCTGTCATAGAGCTCACTCACAGGTTCACCCAGAGATGTGCATCACTAAGACCCTCAGGATTTATTCATTTAACCAATTGACACTTAAACCAGCTGATTTGAAAAGCACTTGTATTGTTTTTCTTCAAAATCAAATATTTACCTAAAAAAATGAGTATACATACCTATACAGCATTTTCCATAATCATTCATTTACAGGAATCGTGGAGTTCTCTCTTTAAGGGCAGCCATGCAAGCCAGTTCAATTAGCTTTTAACTGTGATATTCTAACATGTCTTATTTACTGCAATACTCAGGTTTTGTTTATTTCTTCATATGGGGCATAAATCTTCCTTCTGTATAACTTTGTTATAGGGGTTAAGTGAGGAAAAATTGGATAATGCTGTACTTTCTAGCTAGAAAGATCAGAACAATTAAGTGTCATAATCAAAACTCAAAACCACAGAGTTTTAAAATAAACAATATGCTATATAATTGCTTTATTTTCACAAAGTTTGATGAACTGGAAGTTATTTTTAAGCCATCTATATCTGTATCTGTGTCTGTGTCTGTGTCTGTGTCTGTGTCTGTGTCTGTGTCTGTGTCTGTGTCTGTGTCTGTGTCTGTGTCTTTCTATCTACCTAAATCTGTGTATATACATATACATATACATATACATATACATATACATATACATATACATATACATATACATATACATATACACATATACACATATACATATACATATATACATATACCTGTTATGTTGATTTGAATATGATTGTCCCAGGGAGTGGCACTATTAGAAGGTATGGCCTTGTTGAAGTAGGCATAGCGGTATTGGATGAAGTGTGTCACTGTGTGGGTAAGCTTTGATAACCTCCTCCTAGATGCCTGGGAGTCAGTCTTCTCCTGTCTGCCTTTGGAACATCATGTATAACTCAGCATCTCCAGCATTGTGCCTGCCTGGATGCTTCCATGTTCCTGCCTTGATAATAATGGAGTGAACCTCTGAAACTGTAACCTAGCCTGAATTAAATGTTGCCCTTTATAAGAGTGGCCTTGGTCATGTGTCTCTTCATAGCAATGGAAACCCTAAGTATGACATGTATGATGGTTTTATCACAGAGCAGATATTCTTTTTTTGTGTGTGGAAATGCTTGTCAATGAATCATCATTAATTTTATCTCAGCCTCTCAAATTCTAGTCCTTGTTAGCTCTGGAAATTACAGAACCTGAGTCATATTGACAAAATGATTTTTGGAGGTATACTTTTCCATATTGATCTTCAAATGTTAATGTTCATAAATGCCCTCCTAGAGTCCTATTAATAATGGCTAAGGACCTTAATAATATATGATTCTTATTTGTTTCATCTGTAAAAGTGCCTCAGACCTTAGTAGACTCCAAGACCTTGGCAAATCTGATTTCATAGTGAAAGTAGTACTCAGGCTGTAAATCTCAGCACGTCGACAGAACCACCTGCCAAAACTAAAACAAAGGCCTAATCCATCAAAATCCATAGTTCTAGAAAAGTCTCTAAATATACTGACCTTGATTTTTGGCTTCTGTAGTTCTGTTTCTGGCTAACTGTTCTTGTTAACTGAAGTATGTCAACCCAGGACACAGTTTTCTGCTTAAAATCTCTCACCCTGAGAAAGGCAAGAGTTACACTGTGTTCCTGAACACCCAGGGAAGTTGTCAGCCTACTAATAAAGAATGTCTATTGGCTTAAACCCATGTCCATGTAGTTTTCACTGGTGAATACTTCACAACACTTCAGAACTAATTTTCAAAATTGAATGCTTATAATTAAGAAAATCTTAATTTTTTTATGATGTAGAAGTCTGGAATAACAGGATTTGTCTCTGGGGGAAACTTCACACAGAGAGACATCAGCTTCCTGATCCCTTTCTTCCTCCTGGGAGTCTGATGTTCTGAATTCTGCTCCATCTCACACAGCCTTGCTATCTTAACATCTGACCTTACCACAGAAGAACACTCTGGAACATAAGAACATGGACAGAAACCATGAACTAAGTAAAACTTTCCACATTTTCAGGTTTTCTTTCAGGTGACTGCAACAGCAGGTCTCAGCAACACATAATCTAAAGATAGCAATGTCTAATTCTGAGCAATACATATAATCCAGAGATAATATTGGCTACTTCATAGTTGTTCCCTCTTATCTTCATGGCACATTCTTTAAACCACATATATTGCCAAAATGAGTGCATACAATGTTTGTTTCTGTATTTACATATGTTTCATTTCTAAATTAGGTAATACTAAGCACAAACAACCACTCCCAACATATTTTTAAAGTACTATCCTATGATACAAAATAAAATTTATGTGAATATGGCCTGGAGTTTTTGTCTCAAAATAATGTGTTTCTACATATGTGCATCCATGTACTTGTGTGTATAACATGTGTGTGTAAGGTATGCATTTATGCTTTGTAGGGTTGTTCAAGTCTCTGCATACATGTGCCCAGGTCAGAGGAGAACATTGGCTTTTCTGCTGTGTCAACCTTAGCCTTATTCATTTGAGACAGGATTTGTCTCTGAGTTTGGAGCTAGGCTAGCAGCCAGAAAGAACTAGTTATCTTCTTGTCTCAGCTTTCAAAGGAACTCTGGAACTACAGGTTCATATACAGCTATGCATAGCCTATTAAATGGGTGGTAGGTTCCAATCTTGACGCTAGGAACTTGTGTAACAAATACTTTTACCCACTGTACCCTCTCTCAAAACATCTTATTGTGCTTTACAGACCACAGTTGCATTTGTAAACAAATCATGGAAAATTACCCTGTACATGTAAGTCACCTAAACACGAAGGCTGTATTGATCAGAAAGGATGAACTCTGAAGCATGGTCAGCACCGTGTGTATATCCTAACTACTTGCTTCATCATTGTGTCTGCCTATGTCTGGTGAATGCATCACAATTTACAACAATGAAGTCAACCAGGAAGCCCTGGTAATTCTCCTATCTCCTTCCCACCAGTACTATGGTGTAATGCCCAAGTACAGTGGCACCCAACACTTTACCTCTTCTAGGATCAGAACTCAGATCCTCATGTTTGTAAACCCCCAGGATCTCAAGGCTCTGGGTAGTTTTCATAAGCAGTACAATTACCTAAAAGTGTCTCTGAACGTATGAGCTTGCAAAAGTGCTACTGGCTACTACCCATCAAGCCACCTTTGCTACCTCTTTCTTCTAGGAAGAGAATGGGTTGAGCAGCTCCAGCACTTGTATCTGCGATGGCTGTATGCTGTCGTCATACTGATTGCCCTTCCAGGGACTTAATAAACAATCAGCCAAACAAGTGTCCATATTGACTAGGTCAGCCAAATGTGGACCTGGAGAACTTATTTTTATCCTAATGGAGTATCTGCCGGACACAGGCAGTGTGACACAGAAGTTTATGATTATTTATGGTGTACCACAGTAGTGAGAGTTGCAATCTCTGTTTGCTCCACAATATTCAGAGAGAGTGTGGCTGGCAACTCATTAGTTCCCAGTGATGATTAGTCCTCATTATTCTAATTGCTGCCTTATCCCCTCAGAGCAGCTGGTGCCTGGAGCAGAGGGTCAGGAGGGCCATGGCAGCTATACAATCTATTCACTGCCTCCCTGTGGAGAGGGTCTAATTGCTGCTGCTGTGGTCTTGCTGTGTCAGTGGCACTGCCTTGTGTCCCACAGGGGTCTCTGTAGCTCTGGGGTTTGTAAATCCTATTATCTTCCTAGAGGAAAAGAACCACAATTAAGTGTTGAATCATGTTCTCAACTTGCTGCTGGCCAGTTTCAGGGTGCAGCTGTTGGCTGTTGGCTGTGCCTCCTACGGTTCACCTGTATTTTTTTCCAGTGGGTTCTAACGGCAAGTGGAAAGAAAACACATATCACTGCTTGCACTCTACTAGGTGTCAGAAAAACATTTATTTGCAAAAACTCCCAGTGTGTATGCCACAGTTTGCAGGTTATATACTGAAGTTTACTGTGGCTGTTTCATATTATCCAAGAGAATAACATCCTCCAGGCATTCCCTAATCCTCTTTTCTATGTAGGTCTATGTAGGTGTAGTCCACACACAAGACTGGCAGGAACACTCCTGTGATCCCTCAGCCCCAGATGGTATTGTGTAGCTATTCCATAGAACTGAAACAGTCCATCTTGAAAGGAGGCTGTTAAAGACTAAGGAAGTGAGTGAATCATATAAATTTGGGTAGTAGAGAAAAGTCATAGGAAGCTCCTGAAACTTAGAACTTTGCAGGCCTATAGGCAAAGTTATATACAAAGTTATATAAGAATGCTAAGGGAGGAGGCTATCCAACCAAACTGCTGCAAGGTATGCCAAAATCTCTTGGTGAGCAGGTTTCTTGAACTGTCACTGATTCCTGGGTGACCTTTTTAGAGATTCAGCACTCTTAGGTTCACTCATTCTTCATTAAGTAACCCCTCATTTACACTATGAGTAACCCAAATAAACTCTGGTTCACTAAGCTAGACATGGGTGAACCCTTTTCTTAGTCTATCATTGGTGTCCATTTCCAGTCGAATGGTCATTTGTTCATCTCTGTGTTGGACAAGTTGATGTGGTGACCACTTTCTCTTGGCTGGACCTCCACAGCAATCTGCACTGGCTCATTTTTATCAGCTTACTGAAGATATGGGGCCTTGCCATATGGATGTTGGTTTGGGAGATTTAGGACTTCTATGTCCCCTACCACCTTGGCTCTACCTGGCTTTTTTCTGGTCTCTGGATATGCCATGAATTTTTCCAGGTTTCATATATGTATTTTTGTTATATAATTCATCTATCCCACCCCATTTCCTTGGTCAGAGTGGAATGTAGAAAAACAATTAAGCTCTGATTCAGTTCTGTTACAGAGAACTTTACTAGTCAATGTTACATGAACCCAGACCCAATTGGAAAGACAGAATGTCAACTGAGGAATTGTCCACATCAGATTGTCCTTTAGAAATCTTTGTGAATCATCCTTTTAATTGATAATGTAGGAAGATGTCACCATTGGTGGTTCTAGATGTGTGTTTCTGGACCGTATTAGAATGGTAGCTGAGCATATCAATAACCAATGTCCCTCTTTGGTACACATTTTAGTCCTTGCCTCCAGGTTCCTGTTGTGAACTGCCCTAGCTTTCCATAATGATGGCAAACTATAAGTCAAATAAATCTTTGCATCCCCTAGGTGCTTTTGGTTATGGTGTTTTATCATTGCAGCAAAAAAAAAAAAAAAAAAAGGGAGAATCCCTTGATAAACACCCAGGGCAATGTCAGGAGCTTCAAAATGGACTTGGCTGAAAAAAAGGCAAGACGTTGAAAGTAATCGCAGTACTTGAAAGACTTAATGGAGAAAGAACCATAGCAGAAATGGGGAGATAGTAAAGCACTTCTATGAAAGTATAATTTAGATCCATACAACCCACATACAAAATATTCAGGCATAGTGGCCTCTGGCTATGGTCTCAGTATTGAAGAAGCAGGGGCAGGTGGTTCCTGGGGCTTACTCACCAGCAAGCTTAGTCTAATTCCAAGTTATTGTCAAGTAAGAGGGCCTGTCTTGAAAAACAGATGGATAATGTCTAGAGATGTCAGCTGAGGTTGTCTTTTAGCTTCTATATGCATATGCTTGCGTACAAACACATGTACCCCTGCCATAAAACAAATCACTATATCTAAATGTTGAAGGTACTTTTCTAGATGTCCCTGAAGCCCTGAGATGAATTTTGGGAAAATACATTGTATTGTTCATCTCTCAGATTATGGCCATTTCTTTCATATATTCTCAAAATTCTGTGTTAGAGGACTTTCACTTTTGTCCCTTCAACAACATCAACAATGACAAACAAACAAACAAAACAAAACTTTCTTTTTTAATGATTCTTTTAAAAAATGATTTAATTTTATTTATAAATGAATCCTGATGGATTCTTGATGTTGTGGGCCACAAGTCTTACTTGTTACTTTTGACAACTGACACTCAAATGGGTGTCTGAGGCAGCATCTGTCCATGAGCTTTCCAAGACTTGGTCTGTGTAACCTGAGGAGGACCATCACTAACAAAACTTCACATTCTTATGGGATGCCTGGCCATATGTAATGGTGAACTGAAAATTCATTCTCAGAAAGTAACTATGCAGCCACTCTCTCAGTAGTTAAATGTGGATCAGAGACAGAAAGAAAGAGACTGAAAACCCTTATTCAACAGAGAGACTCCAGGAAAATTATGATGCATGCTCATAACACCTAAACACCACACACACACACACACGTACACATCAGATGGATATCACTCATAGAAACATACAGATACAACACATACTACACACACACACACACACACACACACACTCATATATATATACACACATATACATACAGACAACACACACAGAGAAACCATGCACACACACATAAAAATAACATGCACACAGGTAAACATTACACACAGATATCACACACACACACAAACACACACCACAAACATACACATATAGACACCCACACACAAAGAGAAACAAATCTTTCTTATGAAAAGAGTAAAACAATCAAGTAAGATGAGCCATCCATACAGACAGGATTTTATATCTAATTATTATTTAATTGAACTGGAGACTGTCTTGGACCCATTCCACACTATCAGCTATTTCCTCTGAACCTTTGAGAGCCTGAAACTAAAAAGCATCAGGCTGATCACATCCAACTCAAACCCTTCATGTTGGACTGGCCAGAGTGATGTTATACTCAGAGGAACACACTATATAACATTTAAATTAAAAAAATCTAATGACAATAGAGACAATAAAATCATTTGACTGCCCAACTGAAACATTTTATATTTATTAATACTACAGTCAAACTGAATAGAATTCGGATGAACTATTTAACTACCCAGTGCATAGAAATTAACAGTTAGCTTCAGGGTTTTATTTTTACATTTTTGAATAAGTTATAGTAATGTTTTATATATGCTTAGACTGTATATTCAGGGAAAAATACAGATTTTTAAAAAGCCACACCAGGGTATTTTATTTTTCAGACTAACTATAGAGAAATTGATGGTCTATTTTCTGGTAGGAGTAGGGGTGGCATTAGAATGCAAGCTTGTATGCATTTTATGTACATGTGACAGGTCAAATTTAGACCCATTCCTTAGACTTGGATCCTTTATCCCCCTCTTGACAGAGTGTTTCTCATTGGCCTGAAGCTGGCTAAGTAGACTTGTGACCTCGAGGGATTTCCTGTTTCTGCTTGCCCAATTTATTGAGATTCTAACTGTGTGCAACCATGCCCAGCTTTTTACATGGATGCTGGGATCCAACTGAAGTCCTCATGCTTGTGAGGGAAGCACCTTACTGACTGAGTCATCAGCCCACCTACAAAATTAATTGTCTGTATGCTAAGTTCAAAAGTGTTGGCAGGAAGCTGACCAGATAGTAGCATTTTGCATGCAGGGATGGCACTGGCCTATTCTTTGTTTTCTGTTCCTTGGCTTTAGCTTTGTGGTGACTGAGCCAGTAGCAGCTTTCATGGAGGAACAATTAACATCTAAATTTAGCTTAGTAACATGAATGAAACAAGATAATGACTAGCATTCAGAGGATATTTTCTAGAAAATGTGACCCTAAAATTAACCAACACCCCTCACTAATAAAGACAAGGAGAGAGTTGTATGTCACGTGACGAATCCTCTTTGGTCTTACCTAACACAATCATCGATTTCTGCCTGAAATCAGGAGCAAAGTCCAAGAACAATTACATTTTATATGATATGAGAAAGGACTTTGCTAGGGTTTTGAGATTATGAACATGTTCACTTCAATATGTTGAAAGCAGAACAAACTGATTATGTGAGACATTAACAAACCAGGGTAAATAGACTGGTAGGCTGAATCAGTAGGTAATGGTCTTACCCTGTCATTAAAAAGACTTGGGTTTGATCTTCAGGATGCACATTCAAAAAATTCAAGTGTGCTGTTATGTGCTTGTAATCCCAAAGCTATGAAAGTGAAGATAGGTAGAGTCCTGGGTGGCTTAGACTGCTAGGAGAGTTCTGGGCCAGTGAGAGACCCTGCATCAAAATGTGGGGCATTCTTAAGGAACAGCACTTGGTTGTCATATGGTACAATTCTCTCTCTCTCTCTCTCTCTCTCTCTCTCTCTCTCTCTCTCTTTGTCTCTCTTTCTCTCTCTCTGTCTCTCTCTCTGTCTCTCTTTCTCTTTCTCTCTCTCTCTTTCTCTCTCTGTCTGTCTGTCTCTCTCTCTCTCTCTCTCTCTCTCTCTCTCTCTCTCTCTCTCTCTCACACACACATACACACACACACACACACACACACACACCACATACCAGGCAAACAAGGGAAGGAACATGCTGTATTAAGATTTTTCCATCAGAATCTGCAATTTTGTCAGATTTACTTATAAAAAGAATTTTAGCTAAAAAAGTAGGAGAAACAGGTAAATATATCTTTTTATTTTATTATCCAGACAACTTTAGAATGAACCAGACTTACTGTATAGTCTGACTTTAATCAGATTTTATAAGCTAATTCTATAAATATTATCAATATTTAAATGCACAGATATCCCATTTGAGAATGGTTGTAAAGGAAAGAATCATCAACATTATATTACAGGAAAAATCTCTTCCATTCGAACATGATCTTCCATATATTTCATATGTGTCATATGATTCTTTCAGTACTGATGTGTTCCTAGTATATCTTATAAAGTCGCAAGCAAATTAAAATGGCAACTTCATCTTTGGAAACCACCCTGGAGAGGTCCATTCACTGGAAATGGCCAGGAAATCTTAAAGGTCCCTCTGGGTTTTGTGTTCCCAGCATTAAGATGTTCAATGAAAAGATGTGGTTATGCTTCACTTACTGAGAGAGATTCATGTCAGTCAAGAGCATTGAGAGTGTCTGATGTTAGCAGAAAGAGGTCAATACATTCTGTCACAGACAAAGAGTACTAGCCAAACCCAAACAATGAGTATGTTATGCTGTGCAGACTATCAAAATAGGCATATCAGGAAATGCAATGAAGGAAAAATGATAGAGTGCTATACTACAGGGACATGGAGTTACTAGAAGTCTTGTTTAGTATCTGCTGTAAGTCACATACTGGCTATTATTATTATTATTATTATTATTATTATTATTTGTAACCCTATGAGATAGGATTCAGTTTATAAATGAGAGTATAGAAATTCCTGATATTAAAAAGAGGGAATAAAATTGCCTATTCAAGATTAGTTATATATCATGATAATAAAATTTGACCTGATTTAATGAGATTTCATATTTTAAAATTATTTAACTCTATCACAAGAGATATATGTTTTAAAATGTAGAGAATTTGGGTCTTTCTGTTATTCCTGTGTGAGAAAGTTGTGCAAATAATTTTGTCTTCTATCATGTTTTTGGAGAAGTACAACACTAACTGTATCAATAATTGGTTACACATTTTCTTAAATTTTCTGTCAAATTTAGGCATTTCTTATAGTTATGAAAGCAATTTTGCATATCTGTTTGCTAATCTTGTGTTATCTCCACTCTGCAAAATAACATAACAGATATGTGGTCCCACCTCTCTCTTAGAAATGTCAGGAAAACGTGACTAGGTGTCCCTTACTTCCAGCTTCATTTGATGAACTCTGAGTGTAAATAGTTTTACCCTAAAGTTACATTTTCCATTATCCTAGCACAGAAGTCAGCCTCCTTTTAACAGCACTGTTTTATAATCACTCTCATTGGGCTCACTTTGCCCATTTTAGTGGGTTCTGCTTCCTTTCTCACCAGTTTGCAAGTTTTTCAAATATTTCTGTTCTACTTTTATCACAATCCTCATAGTACCCAAGCTAAAAAGTTCTAGCAACAACTGTGCCACAGTGTAATCCAATAATACTTTCAAATTTCTTCTACCAGGTTATTTTTCCCATACTTTTACAAGTCTACCTTACTCAGTTTTTCAGAACTATAAAAGAATGTACCCCAATTCTTTGTCAAAACATACCAAGAATTATGTGTACTCTAGTTCCTGATAGAGTACTTCCGGGCATATGAAATGTCATGAGCACAGTCCTTATAGTCCAAATTTCTCATGGTGTTTTCATCTTCCTAATACTGGCTACAATTGCCTAGTAAGCTCTGGTTATAACAATTGATTGTATCTCCAAGTCATGTCTGTTCCACATTCATCGAAAAACTAGCTCTAAAAACCTGAGAACCACTTGGTCAAATCTGACATAGGAAGAACTCCAGTTCTCTGAAGACAGTTGTTGTGTTAGTTCGTTCACTCATTGCTGTGACAAAACAGCTAACCTAAGAAATTTAAGAGAAGACCAGGTCCCTCATAACAGCAGGAGGATGTCAGCTATCATTCGGACAAAGTAGAGGAAAGTCCATAGCACCTGCTTGCTACATGAAAGACACTTCCTAGCTTCAGAACTTCAACACAAGACTGGTTCTCTGGATATGGCAGTCTCTAGATGGTCCATCCTTTCATCTCAGCTCCAAACTTTGTCTCTGTAACTCCTTCCATGGGTGTTTTGTTCCCAATTCTAAGGAGGGTCATTGTGTCCACACTTCAGTCTTCATTCTTCTTGAGTTTCATGTGTTTAGCAAATTGTATCTTATACCTTGGGTATCCTAGGTTTTGGGCTAATATCCACTTATCAGTGAGTACATATTTTGTGAGTTCCTTTGTGAATGTGTTACCTCACTCAGGATGAAGCCCTCCAGGTCCATCCATTTGGCTAGGAATTTCATAAATTCATTCTTTTTAATAGCTGAGTAGTACTCCATTGTGTAAATGTACCACATTTTCTGTATCCATTCCTCTGTTGAGGGACATCTGGGTTCTTTCCAGCTTTCTGGCTATTATAAATAAGGCTACCCTATCCAGGGATCCACCCCATAATCAGCATCCAAACGCTGACACCATTGCATACACTAGCAAAATTTTATTGAAAGGACCCAGATGTAGCTGTCTTTTGTGAGACTATGCCGGGGCCTAGCAAACACAGAAGTGGATGCTCACAGTCAGCTATTGGATGGATCACAGGGCTCCCAATGGAGGAGCTAGAGAAAGTACCCAAGGAGCTAAAGAGATCTGCAACCCTATAGGTGGAACAACATTATGAACTAACCAGTACCCCGGAGCTCTTGACTCTAGCTGCATATGTATCAAAAGATGGCCTAGTCGGCCATCACTGGAAAGAGAGGCCCATTGGACACGCAAACTGTATATGCCCCAATACAGGGGAATGCCAGGGCCAAAAAAATGGGAATGGGTGGGTAGGGAAGTGGGGGAGAGGGTATGGGAGACTTTTGGATAGCATTGGAAATGTAATTGAGGAAAATATGTAATAAAAATATTTTAAAAAAAGAGTGGTTCTCTATGACATTTTTGCTTTCTTGTTCTTCCTTTTCAGGACAAAAAAAAAAAATGGACAAGGAAAACTGTTCTCCACTTTCCCATAAGAAAATGAAACATTTTGTAGTCTATGTTGTAACAGAATCTGGCTAACATTTTCTACATAGTTTTTAATAAAATCTGAATGAAAACATAGAGAGAAATCTTTCCATTGCTCTCTCTTAGACTGAATCCATTCCCTTTCTGTATCTCTCCTTGGAAGATGTCTGATAGCTCTGGTATTTCCAAGATATTGGAATACTCAATACAGTTCAGGATTGACTTTCAAAACTTTACTCAATAGCCTCTCAGGTCCTCTATTCAAAGACTCCCCTGTCACATGCCTAGCTTTGCTATCTCTTTTTAAGCACAACGGAGGATTGTACAACCCATTTCTTTGTGTATCCTTCATTACTCTAATGCCAGAACCCTGTGTACAGCATTGACAACTTGGCCAATCTTAGGCTGCCTTGAAATCCTCCACAACAAAAATATTAATCCAATCAATTTTTAATTTAGCCTCAGGCAGGTGTTTAGACCAATGACAGAAACCAACTACATCTTTACCATAATACCACATGAATGGTCTTTTGTTCATTTGCTAACATTCTTCCCCTCTGTAACACCTTGAGGTGGTGCTCAGTAATTCATATGGCTATCAGCAATACTGATTTTAGCATTATACTGCTCTCCTAGATCCAAGTCAAAGAGCCACCTATATTATTCCAAAACCATCATGTCTCTCACAGCATTGTCATCTTCTAGTACTAACTTCTTTTCTACTGCTTGGATAATAATGCATCATGACCAATGTAACTTTTTTAAACCATCATTTAATTTGGAAATTATGAATTAGAGACCATTGAGGCAGAAAAAAAGCAAGGTGGCAGGCAGAGCTGGGAGCTTAATTATTGATTATCTAAAGAGAAAGAGAGAGAGGGGAATTTGTTGTGTTTTTGAGATAGCCTCTCTATGTAGCCTGTATTGGCTTTGAATTACTAATCCTCTTACCTCACCTTTCTGAGAACTGAAATTACAGGCAAGCAACCCATAATTAGAAAATGCAATACCTGTGTTTTTGTTAGTCTGTTTCCTCTGAAAATCCCTTGAGATAACATGTGAGAAAAGTCCATTAAGAAAAGTACAGTAACATCAGCAACATTATTGCTTTATGTAAATCTTCAAATTCTCTGTATCACATTTCCAAAACACTTTTTGTAAGCCTGCATATGTATAGGCTCTTTTCAACAGTATAGGGTCATATGTACAATGATTTCTCTAGAAAATGAATGAACATCTTGTGGGTATTTATTAAGTCTTAAACTTGCAAGTTCATCTTGGTTATGGGTTCTCAGCATATTCTGCTTTCTTAAGTGTGACTTCCTAGTAATCAATAAGAACAGTCCATTAACAGAGCAGCTGGCATGGCAGAGAAGCTGTTGAAGAAAAGCATTCCAGATACAGCTAATGAAAGCAAGTGAGAAAAGGGAAGAGAGATGAATTGAAGCTGAAAGTAATTTATTTCATTAGTTAGTAGTAGACATAAATTGCATTCTAGTAGAATTAATCATTTAAAATGGATTGTTCACTTAGATGTTATAAAAATACAAACATTCTGCATGGGGCTGTCCTTTTTTACTCTCTCTAGTGAATACATTTTGTTTTAAATGATTTGTTTTTATTTAACAGAATAATTGATCTGGATAGGTGGCTCTATAAGTAAAAGTATGTACTGCCCTTGCAGAAATGCTAGGTTCTATTCCTAGCATGTATATTACACATCTCAAGGCCAGGCTCAGGAGCTCCAACACCCTGTTCTGGCATTCATGGGCACATGTGGTCCTACATACATTCCTATATGAGGACACAAATGCATACATTTAAGAGTGCAAAATTGAATAATGTTGTGAATTAATAAAATAAAGGATAAACAAAGTTGCAAATTTCACAGTGATTATTCTAGAAAGAAGAAAGATATAGCATTCTTTCCAGGCAAAGCCTCTGGACAGAAGGACATCACCAGCAAGAGCAATGGAGGGAACTAGGAAGAAGAATGCTTTACTGAATGGGATTATGTGAATGGAAACTCATGGAAATCATCTTAAGCACGGTCTACAATTCTATAGTACCAATGAATGCTATAATCTGGCAACACAGAGCTGTAGCCCTGCACACCATGACTGAGATAAATGAATTTATTTCCATATTCCCAGATTATTTTTTCCTTATCTGAATGGCAGAGTTACACAATTGGAAATGATGTACACAGAAGGTCAGTGTAACCACCAGACCTATAAAATGACCATTGGGCTTTGAATTACATACAAGAAACTCTACAGACAAGCTTACTCTAACTGTCCCAGCTCATTTCCCTTTCCTTCACGGGTATGCAAGTACTACCCATCCCTTTGCCCTATTCCAGCATACTCAATAAATTGCATTCTTACTCTTGTTACAGGATGAATTCATGTATTGTCTTCCCATTCCTCCCCTCCTACTATATTTCTAAGAAAACAGTCTATAATAGTGTAAATAAATCTGATAGAATACAGTGCTAAAATTAAGCAATCAACTCTTTTAGGGACAGGAGAGATGATTCCATAGTTAAGAGCATGCACTTGACTTGGTTCAGGTCTTAGCACCAGCATTGGAGGGCTTACTACCATTTGTACTTCCAGCTCTATTGGAACTGGTACCCTCTTCTAGCCTCGGTGGACATTTGTACTCATGCATGCACACACACACACATACACACACACACACACACACACACACGATTAAAAATATAATCAATTTAGAATGGAAACCCTTAGAAACATTTAATTCATTGATAGTCACCTTGAAAGTAATGCCTTGTTTCCACTTATGAACAATCTGCTTCAAAAATCAACATTCTTGTCACAGGTGTGACATTAATTCCATTTACTAACATTACAATGCGAAGCCTAAATTTCTTACTTGAAGCTTTGACTACAAAGTGAGTGATGAAATGTTTGTGAGAAAAGGCTTCTCACACACAAATTTTAGAGGTCATAACTCACAGCTATTACACAATTCCCTAGGATATTTCATGATTAATTTCAGATCACAAGTGGTTGTTGACTACAATGCTAGCACTCATGTGCCACACAGATGTTGATGCTTTTTGCGAAAATGCTGCAGGTAGAATTTTATTCATATATATGAAATACCTTTTAATTAACTTGAAATGTAATAAAGAATTATTGTCAAGAGATGAGGTTATAGAACCAACATCTAACTGCCACTATCCAGTCATAGATAGCTGGTTTATTTAAACTTCATCACAATTCCTTTCTACGGATTTTTTTCTTTCATATATGGAAGTCTTTATCTGAAAAGAATGAATCTAAGCACGAAGGTTAAAGGGCTGGTGGAAGAGCTATCAGACATCCTGGTTTCAGTTTTCTTTCTAGACTCTGTTACTGTCAACTGTGGTTCCAGAATGCTATAATTGATGGCGTATTTTCAGCCAGATATAAAAGATAAATTCTGCTCACATTTAGGAGCTTCAAGTCCACAAAATTGTGTTACTATGTTTGGTAAATATGATAGTGTATTCTTAAAAACCTGAAGCTCTTTCCAGAAATCATATTAAATGAGTTTCAATGTTATCTCATTTTACAAGCTATGGAATCATAAAGAATCTGAGTGAGCCACCATATAGGTGTAGCGAGAAGGAAGTCACTCACAGAGCTAGTGTTGGAGAGAGGAAGTTACAATGCCTAAGACACAACCATCAAGAAGGCTGTGGTTGCCAGTAATATCCTCCAGTCCATAACTTTCAGAGATCTAGAAGCTCTTAAACATTGCTCCCCAATACCATTTGTTCTGGACTTACTAACATTAAGAATTAATCCCAAAATTCTGGAAGACATTTTGTCCTGAGAAAGTCCAACATGAGACATCAAGTTATGTGTGCTTTCAACGGACATTCATTGATGCTCACCTGAATCCCTTGTTTATTCATTAGCTCAAGCCTGTTCCTTCTTGTGCTCATTCTTGTCTGTCCTATTACATTCTAGTAATAAATTAGTAAAATTACTTCTCCTTACTTCCTTAGGGTTTTTTGTTTTTTGGTTTTTTTTTTTTTTGTACTTCTGTGCCTATAACATGTGCATGTCATAAAAAATAAACTCTTCCTGTGATATGTTATTTGTGAAAATGGTCTCTCACACAGTCTAATGATGGAATGTTGTAATTTGAAAAGGTTTGTTGCAAACAGTGCTCACCAACTGTCAAAGTGGAGAGCTCTCAGGGTCTCAGAGGTCAACAATAAGATCCAACTAGGTTAGAATCAAGATCTACAGATAACGCAGCACACATGTAACACAGTAAAGATACCTATAAGCAAAGGTCTCTCCTATTATATACAGGAAAGCTGTTAATCTGGAGATCAGTGAGGCATTGTGGGTCATATCCAATGGGGATGTGACAATTACATGGATTGTCTGAGATTAAAACTAATATTAAAGTACAAACAATTTTGAACCCACTGGAACTTGTACAATTTGCATAGAAAAAAAAAACACTAATAGGATCAAGTTCTAGAGACCTACACTGGATTTATAAATAAGGTTGACAGATAAAATATAAGATGTCTATTTACTGATGAAATAGAAATTAACACTGAACAACTTCTATATAAATATATCCCAAATATTGTATGATGAATACTTATACTAAATGAAATTATATCTGAAATTCAAATGTAATCAAATGTGATATATTTTATATTCTACTTGTGTAACTTTATTTCCAGAGATATATAGAAATTGCTTATTCCAAATAATTTTGCATTAAATATACTTTTATATGTGTGCATATATATATAGTATATATGTTACATATGCACATGTGATTGAGAAAGCACAAGATCATGCAAGGAAGCCAAAATATGATGTCCAGTGTCTTCTTCTGCCATTCTCTGCCGTAATTTTTTTCTTTAATACAGGGTGTCTCCATGAAGAAATTCTTGCTATTGTCAAGCCCCATAGATTCTCTTGTCTTCATCTTTCATAGTCCTGGCTTTACATTCTTTCCTTTGGTCATACTCAGCTTTATACATACTAGACATTTAAACGAGTCTTCATGCTTGCATAAAAACTGACCTTACTTACTGATCCATCTCCCTTAGCCAGGAATTAATGTTCTTGTGAAAGACTAATGGTGGGAATAAAGACAAAAGGAACATGGGAAAACTATGAGAACTTGTTTCTTTACAAAGTGGCAATAATAAAAATAGGTACAGGCTGGAAAGATGGATCAGCCATTAAAGCACTTTTTGATCTTGCACTTTGTTGCCCTTGCAGAGGACTACTATTTAGTTCCTAGGAACCACTAATGTTAGGCAACTCTCAAGTTTTTAGCTCCAGATCCAGAGATGGGCACACACACACTAGTGCACACACATACACACACACACCACACACATGTTCTGCTCTATTACATGTTGACTATAGGTGCCTGCTCTGCATGAAATGCTTATCACAGGATTGGCCCACAGCATGTACTCAATAGATGGCAGGCACTATGTTAGTCAGGGATTCACAAAGAGAAAAATGGGAGAGTGAATGGGGAAATGATTAAAATGTTCTTAGTATTGGAGCACATCCTGAAAAATCTCACTACTGTTCAACACTTACCACAAGAAGTCCAGTGCTCAGTGTCATGCCTCCTGTGTGACAAGCAACCAGAACACATTGACACAACCAAGAGCCAAACACCTCACTTTCTTAAGGAGAATTAGTAAGAGATTCCCTAGTGCCATTTGTGCCTTTAAAAAACAGGAGCATGACAACATGTTGATGTGGATGTCAATTACAAAATAGCATTCAGTAGGCAGGTACTGGAGAGGGACAAACAGTCCTTATGCATCACTGTCTGTGTCAAGCCAGACTGTAAAGGACAGGAAACTGTCTATATGGGAATTAAGAGGATGCAGGTCTGACAAGATAATTTGTTATCCTTTTTACAACAGACTATTTTTCTGAAAGCTTCTAGTTTTTGGTCCAAGATATGGAATTGTATTGGAAAGTTAGTCCTAGAAAACAAAATTCATCAGATTTTGATGGAAAACCTTTCTTCTTTGTCATAAACACATAAATAATTCATAGTGAACATCACAAGTTATTGGAATCTCCAGCTTGGCTTTAATATTTTCCTTCCTGGAGAATGTAGTCCTGTTTTCTGAACCTTTATTGAATAATGAAGGACACCTGTAAAATGTATTTTAGATTATTTAACCTTCCAATCATCTGTTATGAGACAGTGCATTTATGTATGCTATCAAGTCAAACTAAAGCTAAATACTTTAGGATTGTGATGCAACGTCTCAGAAAAAGAATTAGGGCCAATAAATAAACTTACATATTTTGTATATGCCTTTGCTACTACTTTCACAATATGATGCATCTTAGAGGTCTAGTGTAGAGAAATTGGGTACTATTTATTTTATTTATTTATTTTTTTGTTTTGTTTTGGTTTTTTTTGGTTTTTTTTTTTTTTTTTTTGAGACAGGGTTTCTCTGTATAGCCCTGGCTGTCCTGGAACTCACTTTGTAGACCAGGCTGGCCTCGAACTCAGAAATCTGCCTGCCTCTGCCTCCCGAGTGCTGGGATTAAAGGCGTGTGCCACCACGCCCGGCTCTTTTTCTTTCTTTTTTCTTTCTTTTTTTTTTTTTTTTTTTACTATTTATTTTAAATGCTGTCCACAGAAATCAATCCCAAATATTTCTCTTGTTATAAATTAAGGATGACCAAAGAGACACAGCTCCGTAAGGACTCTTACCTTCGGATAATAAATCAAGTGATTACTATTGTATTTAATACATCAGGTCCATGCCTTAATCGATGTTTAAAAAAAAAAAAAACAAAAAAACAAAAAAACAAAAAAAAAAAACAGGACATATGCCTGGAGTGTAACAAGTAGTTCACAGTATGATGAGGGAGTGAAATGAAGCTTGAACACTCCTTCCAAGAGAGGCAAGGTCTGGAAGTGCAGAAAAGGAAATGGAATTATATATAGATGGAATAGACATTTAATTATTCAATACTTAAAATAAAATTCTTAGGAAGGTTTAGAAGCAACGATTTGAGACATGGTCATGCATTAGAACTTGAAGAAAATAGAGTGTGGAAAGAAATTAAAATTGGGGATGGTCATCCCAGTATTCTGAAAGCTGAGACTGGAGGATTGGATGATAACAAGGCCTTTGATAGCCTTGTTACCATGCTACATGGAGAGACTCCAACTTCAACTTAAATAAATAAATAAATAAACAAACACAGAAATGCAAAAACACATTCCACATTACATGTCTGTGTAAGATTGCAAATGCAGTCACAGAAAACTTAGAAATAAGGACACATTTTACAAAAGTTTTTTGGCTACCCTCTAAATTCAGTACATTTGATAATATGCCAGGTGCTGAGTTCTTCACTATGTTCCCAAGACAGAGCAGGAGCAAGATGAAAATAAGCAGCTGGTTAGTATTTAAAATATAGGTTGAAAATTAAATGATTCTGGAGAGCTTGCCAATTATAAACATGTCCTCCAATTTTGGAGATGTGACAACATTTTATGAGAGCAGAAAAGCTAAAGAAAGATGAAAGTCACATCGTGGTGAAGTGCAAAAGTGAAATCTAGTTAAAATTCTTCTTCAACCCCATCCAGGGTGTCTGTTTGTTCATTTCCCAGATGATTAAATGTCCACAGCTTATGTGAACATTTTTGGCTATTATAAATGCTCTAAATCCCTGATGCTCAATCCTGGGTTTTCTCAGTCAAACTAGAATACGCAAACATGATATAAATCCCAAGAGACTGGCAGGAAACTAGATGAGTCAAGTCACAATGGCTGGTGTCAAGGCCAAGAGGGCAACTGATACCTAGCTTCTCTAGGCTATTTCTGTCATGTAACTACTATAAAGAACATGGTAAGGGGACTGAAACATGGTTCAGAGCATTTGTTACTCTTGTGGGAAGTCCCAGGTTCAGATCCTAACACCTGCACAGTGTCTCGTAATTGTCTCATAAACTCCAGTTCTGGGTGATGTGATGCCCTCTTCTAGCCTCTCTGAGAACACTGCATACATATATGCAAGCAAAACCCATACATATATGCAAACAAAACACTTAGACAGATTAAACAAAAGTAATTAAATCTTTTTAACTAAAAAGGAAATATCACAGGCTTCATAGAAATGAAGCTGAGAAGAACTGGCCTTGATGCAAGTTATTAGGAGAGTTCCATCACTGCCTCGGAGACTAAGCATGCCTGACAGCCTGAGGCGAATTTTTGGATTATTTACTTTTAGGAGGAGCAGTCATTAAGGATAGTGCTAGGGGCCCTGAAGGAATGTCTCCTTCGATTCCTAAAATATTGGGAAAGACAGAGCATCCTGACCAAGAGCCATATTTGAAGAACCCTTGAGGACGATGTGGTCCCTAAAATATGATAGATCCTCTTGGTATTCCAGTTTCCTTATGATTGCAAGAACCAAGCAAGTTTCTTACTCCTTTAGAATGACAGGTGAGACATGACAAATGTCTGTGCACTTGGCCTAGCCTACCTGTTAGAAGTCACAGGGCACAGAGTACAGTTATACCTCAAGGTCATCTCAGAGTTGCAAGGGAGAGGAGAAATCTGAGAGCTTATTCACTCTGCACTGGGAGAGAAGCTACAGGCACATGGCTTGGAGTCTCGAAGAAGAAGCAAGTACAACTGCAACCTCACAGTCAATAACACTGGTAACTTCTGTAGTAACTGTATTATGTTCCCATTCCCCTGTGTACCTTCCCATCTGCTATTCTGCTACCCTTAGTACTCCTGCTTCTACTGGAAGACAGGTTCATGTGAGGAGTATGAGAATACCTAGGTACTGCTGTTTCCTAAATTAGATGCCCAGTGGCATGCCCTGGAAAACGTCAAAAAGAACACACATTTGAATGAGATAAAAATATTTAATGCATTGGAAATGTAAACGAGGAAAATACCTAATAAAAAATTAAAAAAATATATTTAATGCCTGTGAGAGTCAGTGTGACTTGTTCACATGACAAAATTTAGAATCATCTAAGAGACCAACTTCCACCCTCACCTGTGAGGGACTCTCTAGATTGGATTAACTTCTGGGAATGTATGTGAGGGATTTTCTGATTAAGATAATTAAGGTGGGAAGACAAACCTTAAATGTGGAAGGCTCCATTCCTGAGCCTTGAGTCCCAGGCAGAATGAAAAAGAAAGAGAAACTTGAGCAAAATCACTCTTCAGATCTCTGTTTGACTGAGGCTGCCAGGAGATCAAACCCTCTGCCTCCTGTTAATATGACTTACCTTTCAAACTGGGCTGTAACCTAGAACTGTTATCCTAAGCAATCCCTTTTCTTTCATTGCTTTGTCAAAGTATGCTATCACAACAGGAAACATAGTGTCAAGGGGTGATTACAGGTTGTGGCTTATTTGAAGAACCCATGTCCCAGAACATTTCTCAGTGGTAGACTCCTCAGTGCTAAGTCAGGTGGAGTTAGAACATAGAACAACAGCTAGGAATACAAACACACGGGGCTGCAAGTGGTGAGCTGAGGAGGAGGTCAAGTAGGAACAGTGGAAGAAGAGGAAGTTCATGTTGGGTGAGCTCCATTCAACAGAAACCATAGGGACCTTGGTTGTATTGGGCTCCCTTTCCAAAGTAAAAGATGGATTGAATCTGTTTGTGATACTTTCAAAATTTTATTTCTTGGCAACAAATTCATGTTTATAAAAAGCACTGAATAATCTTAAGAAAACCTGTCTATGATTTGGATTCAGCCAAGGAGATTGACAGTTTGTGTTTTTTCTCTCAGAAGAATCCTTTATATTAGTATAGCACATTTATACCTTTCCATTCTATCTTTCGGTGTATATGACATACATATGTGCATATATGTGTGTTATTGTGAGATACATGTGCCATTGAGGCTATTTGTTGATCAGGGCTCTTCCCCTCCTTGTATAACTTATTTGAGACAGTATCTCCAGTTTCTTGTATAGTTTACAACAAACTAGCTAGTCTACGAATGTCTGTGGATTCTCTTCTTTCCATGTCTTTCTCAACCCACTGTAGGAGTTCTGCAATTACAGATAGTCACCACCAAAACCTGCTTTAGGTGAGTTCTGTTATTCAGTTTTTCACCAATGTGTGACACATGCAAAGATGTCCTGAGCCATTCTCTTAGACCAGTATTCTACACTTTCACCTACCTTCTTAGACAAATTTTTCCACAAACTTCCTTTCCTCTTTGCCCTTATGTAAATGTGAATTTGCTATATCTCAGCTGCTAATATGCAGTTGATGGAACTCCCCCTGTGTGTTCAAAGCCTTATCATTTGTAGAGGCATTAGGCAGGTTTCTTACCTTACATTCCCACTTCAAAGAAAGAATTTTATTTCACTAATGTCATATACTCAGTGCCCACACAAAATTTTGCAGTGCTCATGGATTCGTGATGAGATAATTAGCAATTACTTCACTTCCCACTGAGTGGCATGAGCTGAGGATTAGCTTCTCTCAGTAGATTACACATTAGAAAGAAAAATGCCAAGCAGCAAAGTAAAATGAGATGCTAAGTCTTCACATACAAGCATAGCATCTCAGCAGTACTAATGAGCCAGCTTTTCTGTCACACTTGCAACTAGCAGGAGATGACCTAAGAATAAGTAGGAAAAGCTTTCTATTGGAAGAACTTTATTTAGTCTCTAAATA
Organism: Mus musculus; assembly: GCF_000001635.26. Classification (NCBI taxonomy): domain Eukaryota; kingdom Metazoa; phylum Chordata; class Mammalia; order Rodentia; family Muridae; genus Mus; species Mus musculus. Next base: position 114,547,359 of record NC_000067.6, read on the forward strand.
TAAATGAAAAGTGGGTCAATTGGCACTTAATGAAGCTATTTTAGTTCAACTGGAGAAAAATCAACTGTATTTTGGAAATAAACTTTGGAAAAGCTAGTCTTCAAGAATCATACTTTATTATGAGGTTGATGAATATTTTATTTTCTTTCTATCTGTCTCTCTCCCTCTCCATCTCCCTCCCTACCTCCCCCAAGGCCCCCCCCCTCTCTGTAGGGTAGAGAGCAAATTTGATTGCTATTCATCAGGTAACATCTAACCTCAGTTTCAAATTTTCAATACAGTTTCTTTCACTAATCTGAAACTCACCAACTACTTTATGCTTGCCAGTGATGCTCAGAGATATATTATCTGTCTCCACTTCCCAAGCACTGAGATGGAGTCATCTCCAAAACTCATGTTTTAACTAAAGAAATTAGTTAATCTACTGCTTTGCTCTATCATGAGGCTACTTGCTTATACATGCTCTCACCCACTCTTTCACAGCCTGTTCACATTTTGCTGTTTCCCTTCCTCTGTCTCACCACATATACCCATCCTATATTTAAAACCAAATAGTTATAGGACTAGGCAACAAGGCAAAAGCAAGCTGAGAAATGATTAGACTACTGAGTTGTTAATTTAAGTCTGTGCCAGGCTATACGCACTTATCCAGCTTGTATCCTTAGTATAGCATGTACTACTTCTCCACATAACTGTGTTGAAAAGAAAGGCTATAGGGATGTACCTGTATTGTATCATTTTAGTTCACTTTTTTTTCTGGCTAGAACAAGATTCCTGAGACAGACTACTATAGTTTGAATGTAAAATGCCCCATGTAGGCCCTTGTGTTTGAGTACTTGCACTCTAGCTAGTGGTGTTCTTTGGTAATGTTGGAGAATCTTTAGGATGTTTATTGTTACTGGGAGATGTAAGTTCACTGGGAATGGGACTTGAGCATATACAGTCTAGTTCTCCTTTCAATCCACTCTTTTATTACTAACCAGTAGACCTGCTTCTGCACCCATGCTTTCTCCTCAGTCATTCAATGTATATTCTATATGAATAACTAGGAAACTAGAACGACTCTTCCTTTTATTGACTTTTCTCAGCTACTTGTTATAGCATTAGACATAATAACCAAAGGTAAATAATACACTGGATAACTCATATTATGAACTACATAATTTGACTAATGATGTTGAAGGATCACACTTATTTTCTGGGAGTCTGAAATGATGTGACATAACCAGCCAGACTTCACTTTATTCCTGAGAGCCATTTTGAGTCTGTAACTAAATTAAGAAATCAATTTTTTAAAACTAAATCTAACTTTAATTTTTTCAAAGATGGCCTGCACTCCACCCAGTAACTATAGAATGTTCATTAACAAATTTTACAGGAGCTTTTCCTTAACTGCTTTGTCTTCCTTCTGTAAACACTCTTTATTTTTTAATTGGTTATTTTCTTTATTTACAATTCAAATGTTATCCTCTTTCTTCATTTCCCCTCTAAAAACTACCCACCCACTATCACCTCCCTTCTCCCCCTGCACACCAACCCACCCACTCCAGCTTCTTGGCCCTGGTATTTCCCCACACTGGGGCATAGAGCTTTCACAGGACCAATAGTCTGTGGTGTTTTAGTCCCTGGGAGCTCTGTGGGGTACTGCTGAGTTCACATTTTTGTTCCTCCTGTGGAGCTTCAAACACCTTCAGCTCCTTAGGTCCTTTCTCTAGCTCCTTCATTGGGGACCCTACACTCAGTCCAATGGCTGACTATGAGCATCTACTTCTGTATTTGTCAGGCACTGGCAGAGCCTCTCAGGAGAGTGCTATATCTGGGTCCTGTCAACAAGCACTTGTTGGCATCTACAACAGTGTCTGGGTTTGGTGATTGTACATGCAATGGATCCCCTGGTGGTACAGTCTTTGAATGGTCATTTCTTCAGTCTCTACTCCACACTTCATCTCTGTAACTCTTTCCATGGCTGTTTTGTTTCCCCTTCTAAGAAGGATAGAAGTATGCAAACTTTGGTCTTCCTTCTTCTTGAGTTTTATATGGTTTTTGAATTGTATCTTGGGTTTTCTGAGCTTCTGGGCTAATATCCATTTATCAGTGAGTGCATATCAAGTGTGTTCTTTTGTGATTGATTACCTCACTCAGGATGATATCCTCTAGATCCATCAATTTGCCTAAAAATTTCATAAATTCATTGTTTTTAATAGCTGAGTAATAATTCATTGTATAAATGTACCACATTTTCTGTATCCACTCTTCTGTTGAGGGACATCTGAGTTCTTTCTAGCTTCTAAGTCTGCTATGAACATAGTGGAACATGTGTCCTTATTACATGCTGGAGCATTTTCTGGGTATATACCCAGGAATGGTACTGCTCGTTGCCAAAACTCCCATTTTTATAGTTTTACCCTATAAAACTATCCCAAGAAATTGGCTCAGGGCCACACTGATGAAGCCTGTTTTAAGGGGAGACAGCTGACATTTAAGCTTTGATGTGTACATGAATAATGCTTCCATTAGTTTTGCCAACTTTTGGGTCAAACATCTTTCCCCTTCCATCTGCAGGGTACTGAAAGTGACCCTATCTTGTCATAGCCTCGTTTTGCTTTAAACTTATGAGGTAAACTAGAATGGAAGGTGAAACATGGGGAGGTGAGAGAATAGAGGTAAAGTTGTTTTGTAGCAAAGTGATCTGAAGTTTTTAGCCCAATCCAACTAGCTCAAGAAAGCCCTCTGTTATCCCTGTATGGTGTGTCTAGAAGTGGGATTAGGGTGTCTATGTCTCCCAAATTGAAGCACTCTGTTCAGAATGAAAGAGAGGATATAGAGAGTTTTCAAGACCCAGTAATCAAAAGAAATTGAAAACCGTCAGAAAATCTTCAGGTTCATCAGATCCCTCTCCAACCACAAAATTACTCCAAGGAGCAGACTATTTGGCAGGATCTATATTCAAGTTATAAAGGGAGCTCAGATGATACATTCCTCCTTGTTATTCACGCTTGGATTTTCAGGGATGACACTACCTGTGAATCACCTATGTTGCTATATACCCTACCTTGCTGTAAACAACCCCTCACTCCTGCTCCTATAACCTCAGTAAACTCACTGGTTTACTAATGTAGACTCAGATGGAATCATTTATTTGATCTGTCATTAGTGTTCTAGATGGTTGGACAGATAGTTGTTCTTGGCTCCATAGGTGGAGGGCTGGGGAGGACAAGGACATGCTCCTGGAGACAGGATTAGGGGCAGGGGAGAGGAGGTTTGGGATGTGGAACCATCAGAAGGTAGACCAGGATGGGGATAAAATCTGGACTGTAAAAGTAAGATTAAATATCTTTTTTTTTAATTTTAATTAGATATTTTCTTCATTTACATTTCCAATGCTATCCCAAAAGTCCCCCATATCCTCCCCCCACCTGACTCCCCTACAGACCCACTCCCAATTCTTGGCCCTGGCATTCCTCTGTACTGAGGCATATAAAGTTTGCAAGACCAATGGGCCTCTCTTTCCACTGATGGCCGACTAGGTCATCTTCTGATACATATGCAGCTAGAGACATGAGCTCCGGGGAGTACTGGTTAGTTCATATTGTTGTTCCACCTATAGGGTTGCAGATCCCTTTAGCTCCTTGGGTACTTTCTCTAGCTCCTCCATTGGGGGCCCTGTGATCCATCCAATAGCTGACTGTGAGCATCCACTTCTGTGTTTGCTAGGCCCCGGCATAGTCTCACAAGAGACAGCTATATCAGGATCCTTTCAGCAAAATCTTGTTAGTGTATGCAATGGTGTCAGCGTTTGGAGGCTGATTATGGGATGGATCCCCGGGTATGGCAGTCTCTAGATGATCCATCCTTTCATCTCAGCTCCAAACTTTGTCTCTGTAACTTCTTCCATGGGTGTTTTGTTTCCAATTCTAAGAAGGGGCCAAGTGTCCACACTTTGGTCTTCAATCTTCTTGAGTTTCACGTGTTTTGCAAATTGTATCTTATATCTTAGGTATTCTAAGTTTCTCCACATTCTTACCTGCACTTTTTTGGCATAATCTTTTTAGTAACAGCTATTTGGGTGTAACAAGAGGGCTGATAATGTAAAACTACTTACCACTAACTCTAATGTCCTGAATTTCATACTTGAATTCTAGGTGGTAGATGGAAAGAATTGTCTTTTAAAGCTTGTCCTGTGACTGTCACACTTGTGTGATCGCAGATGCACATACACACATGTGCAGATTGATAGTTATGATTTTAAAGTTAAAAAGTAACAGCCATTCTCTCTGGTCTGAAGTGATGGTTTGTTGTGGTTATTTTTATTTTTATTTTCTGGATTACTTGAGATTCTAAGCTCATTTTCATGTAGAAGTTGGTTATTATTAGGTCTTCTGAAAAATGTCTTTTCAGACCACTTATTTAATTTTAGATTTTGTTATTCATTGTTCTCTTTACTTTTTGCTTTTGAGTGTTATTGACATCTAATATATTTGGAATCTTTCCATACAAGGTTTGCAAATGTTTACCCAATTTTATCTCTTGCCTGTCACTGTCCTGATGGTTTAACTTGATGCTTTCTTACTGTGTATTTTGATAGGAAGGAGATTTAGTTTAAAGCAAACTTTTCTATCTTTGTTTTAGACATTTTTTCATTTCTCTCCTTTTCTTTCTTCTCTGTCTCTCTCTCTGTCTCTCTGTCTGTCTCTGTCTCTCTCTCTGTGTCTCTCTCTGTGTCACTCTGTCACTCTCTGTCTCTGTCTCTCTCTATCTCTCTCTGACTCTCTCTGTCTCTCTCTGTCTCTCTCTGTCTCTCTCTGTCTCTCTCTCTCTCCTTACCTCTGCTTCCTTAGTGCTGGATTACAGATTTGCATCACCACAGCCCACAGCCATTGCTGCTTTTTAAGTGGTTGCTAAAAAGTGATCTCAACTCCTCATAGCAACTCATGTTTACAAGACACTCCCTAAGCTATCTCTCTAGCCCCTGCTTTTTATATCTTAACTAAAAATTGTTGATAAAAGGAGCACTTTGCCTCTTTTTTTCTGTTTTTTTATTTTTTATTTTTTCCTTCTTCAGTACTGTCATGATCTGGCAGCTTAGGTTTATGTCTTTAATACATTTTGAAATTACCACTGTGAATCTGGTGATAAGGATAACGCTTAACCATTTGAAATTTAACTTCCCAACTCGACTGATTGGGTAAACACTAATGTGTGTTGTTGAAACAGTTGGGAAGAATCAGATAAATGTGGAGCTGTATTTCTGGGCTTTTTATGTACCGTGGATCACTGTGTGTTTCTTACGATAGCATACTATTTGATAACATTTACTGTGTAAAATAATTTTGAAATCATTATGTGTGATGCCTTCAGCGTTTTTTATTCTTAAGATTACATTGTCTACTTGGGAAATGTATAGATTCGGCTGAACTGTAAAAGTTCTGCATGTTTTACAACACCCTTGAGAGTTTGGTTAGGAGTGTGCTGAGTCTCTAGGTCATTTGAGGTAATACAGACATTTAAATAATGTTTATCATTCTAATCCATGAGCATGACTGTCACTCCATCTGCTTCATGGAAAACAGCACAGAGGATCCTCAGAAACTGCAAAAGCAGAAGCAGCAGATGATCAGAAATGATACTGTTAGACATTTGCCAAAAGAAGTCAAATCTGGATCTTGAATGGAAGGCTTCTACTTCATATTTATTTTGACATTATTCAATGTGTCTATCTACACCAGAATGAAGAAATAATATAAAATCCTGTGCATATGAGTATTATTCAGCCCATCATTCCCAGTAATATTGATAGAGAGTATTTAAAAGTAAACTTAGAATTTTACAGATAAATTTGGCATGATATCACATTTAAATGAAAACTAAAACCAAGCTTATAGAAGCACAGGGTAGAAAGGTGGCTAATAGAGGTATACTAGGGAGTAGAGATTAGGGAATAAAGTTCAGAAGACAGAAAGTTTGCAGGTGAAGTAGTTCTAGAGATTGAGAACTTGGGTGGATGAACAAAGATTATAGTAAACCTTAAATGAATTGGATGAACTGTAAAATCAGTTTGAAGATGCACTTTTAGCCATCTTTGTGTAGGAGGTTGTACTTTGATTAATTAAATGGATAGAAGACCTGTCCACTCTTTGTAGTATCATTTTCTCAGGTGAACTTAGGGACTATACTAAAGGGAGACTATGAACTGGATTCTAGCATCCATTGCTCTCTACATAACAACTGAGTATTCAATGTCATCAGCAGCCTGAAGCTTCTGCTACTTTCACTTTCCCATGGGGAGTCTGAGTACTGAGTTAGAATAATAATTTTCACATTCAGGTTAATTTTGTAAGGATATTTCTTATCAGAGAAACAAGAAAATAAATGAGACAACTAATCCCAAGTATTAAACCGTTTGAAGCCAATTTTTCAATGAAAAATTATAAAATTGAAAATAAATTAATAAAATAGTTAATTGTGGAGCTGGTAGGTACCTTTTTTTAATAGTTTGATCACTTATCAGTACATATAGTTATCAATGGAACACATAAAATATACATATGTCAGTTATACATCAGTAAGCTAAACATGTTTGCAAAAAAAAAAATGCCCTAAAAAAAAAACACTGAAAGAAAGAAAAAAATCTAATATGATCTCAAATGAGATCTAGGTATGTAGTTTTAAATATTGTAGTAGCCACACTAACAAGAATTCATTAGAGGACTCCGGAAATGGTTCATTGGGTAAAGTGCTTTCTGAATATGTGTGAAGGCTTTGAGTTTGGATCCACAGTGATCGTTTAATAAGCAAGATACAAAAGAGTATACATTTAGTCCAATGCTGAAGACACAGAGGGAGGCAGAGCCCTGGTGCATACTTGCTGAATTGGTGAACACCAGGTTTTCTTAGAAACCCTGTTTCAAATATTAAGGTGGAGATGACAGAGAAAGACCTTATCCTAGAGTGTCTTCTGCCCTCCATGTGCATACACACATTTACCTGTTCTCACATTCATAACAAAAACACATGCCTGTGCACACAGATGACACATATAACTTTAAGAAATACAAAATTAACTTAAATATTTTTATTTAATAAGCCACATCATAATTTTAATATATAATTTATAGGAACTATTATTGAAATATTTTATATTTTCCTATAAAAAACTTTCTAATACTCAATGTGTTTTTATATTTCCAGCATACTGCTACTTGCATAAGCATATTCAAAATGTTCCATAGCCACAAACTACGACTGTGACATGTGCAAGCAGTCCAATAAGCAGGAAGAAAAGGCTTGCAGCCAATCTAATTGGTGAGAAAAAAATTTGTTTCACATTTTAGAATGTTCAGTCACTCTTAATGTTTTAAGACATGCCAGTAAACTCTAGCCAAGATTTTTATTTCATAGGTGTAAACGAGTCTGCCACACTTCTTTTCTAATGACTTGCCAGTCAATGTGAAGTCTCTTAATCCTGCAAATTGTTTGTGGTGATATTGCTAAAAATAAGGCATTAGGAAGTTTATAAGGTATTTCTACTTTCTTTTTTTTAGAAGAGGTCTTTATGGTGATTCTGTATTCACTTCCCTAGTATCACTACTATAAGAATGTACTACCATATCTCATTTATGTACTGGAGATAAAATACAGGACTCCATGCATGCTAGATGCTAGCAAAGAATTTTACCAATGGAACAATATCCCAGCCTTGGCATGGTAAATCTTAAATTAGTCCAAGGTTACATGTAGTTGTGCCTGATGTGTATATCTCTTTATTGTGGTTGGATTTTATGTTTTAGTAGGAAAAAAAGGGAAACATACTCAAATTGTGTGCAAGAATCCAGTTTTGTCCATCAGTAGAAGGCCCCACAGTGGTGAGTTTTAGGGAATGAGGCTTTTGTTAACTATTAGTAAGTGAAGACACCTGTGTATTAATCTTACATGCAGAATTGTGATTAGTTAATTTTGTATGATCTGTACCTAAGAGTAATGCTCAAATCTTGTTCAGATTGCAGTTCCCTAAGGAAAATATTTAGGCATGATTTAAGTGAACAGTTAAATCTTTCTAGTGCTCACTTACTGAGAGCACTAGAAAGCTATAATATGGAGACTATTTGATTTCTTTTCAATAGCCTATAAATTTCAAAGAGTTGTTAAGTTTCTTTTCCTAGGTAGACCATATCTTATATTTATAGAGGCATCACAGTTTTTAGATGTTCAATGTTAAGAGTTTACTAACAAAATTAATAAAAATAAAACTGTAAAATATCAGGTAGGGATGTAAAAAGTTTTCACAGGAACAAGGTATTATGTTTTCACCTAGATTTCCATATTTTCTTCTCCCTTCATTCTTCCTAGGTGCCTGCATCTCCCTTTTCTTCATATACACTGTTGCTGCATTTCCTATTCAGAAAAAAAGCAGGTCTCCTAGAGACAATAGCCAATCAGGGTGCAAAAAGATATAATAAGACAAGGAAAAAGCCCTCCTATTGAGACTGTACAAGGAAACCCAATAGGAGAGAAAGCATCTCAAGAGCCGTTAAAAATATTAGAGATACACACACTCACAGTTAGGTGTATCACAAAAACACCAAGCTAACAACCATAGCACACACAGAAGGACTGGTATACACCCCATGCTTGTCATTTCTGTCACTGTGAGCCCTGCTAAGTTGACTCCCTGGGCCATGATGGAAGTAACTAGAAGTATATCTCAGTTTTAATCAGGAGATTATATTAGCAATGTTAAATAGTAGTACATAGCAGTTACCTCATGGGCAAATTAAGTGCTTAATATATTTATAATGTTCTGTATTTGAAAGTATAGTCACTAGATGCTCTGAGTTTTTCCTTACTTTATTTGTGTCCTTGAATGTGTGTATGATCATTCATGTGGATCTGCAAATGTATGCATATGAACCTGTACATTTATGAAAAGGTTCATAGAGATGAGAAGTTTGTCTCAACTGTTGTGACTTAGGTGATATTTACCTTCTTTTCTTGAGTCAGAAACTGGTATCGTCTTGAAGCTTGCCAAATCAGTTGGGTTGGCTAGACATCAAAACCCAGGAATCCACCTGTAATGCTTCTCTAGGTTTGGAATTATGAGGCTGTGCCAACACATACAGGTTTGGAAGTATTGAACACAGGGCATACTTATAAGGCAAGTACTTTACCAAATGAACCTTTTCCCAGCCCTGAATATTTTAATATATATTGTCTTTAATAATAAAGATGGCATGCTGGAAGATGTGGGATGCTACTATCTAACCACATTGTTGAAGTAGTATGAGAAAGGGGAAAAAGCATATGAATGTGCAAAATTTCTATAAATCTTGATACCATGATCAATTGGGCTTTTGAAACATGGAACAAAGTATACTTCAGAGTAAAAGCTCAGATGTCATTCAGTTCCCTTTTGACCTGTGCTTCTTCATGATGTGATTGTAGAGCCCATTTCCAGACGTCCCCTAAGCATACAGGAGCACAGGGCCTGAATTACAAATTACCGGATGTTTTACATTCACACAGCACAGTATGATCTCATAATGTATCCTAAGAAGAGTCAGCACACATGCATTTTTAAATGATTAGAAAGGTATCTCTAGTGTTGCAAGGAAAGAACCTTATGAATCAAACATTTTCTCAAAAATAGGTCTCACAAATGGAGATCAAAAACCTTTAGTCAAGTGGAAGCTAATGTAGAATTATTAGTGTCTAACAGGCATATTTTTTTCCAAATTGCTCACTTCCATTGGGAACGCTTGGTCTAATGTTGACTGTGATGCCATTTCTCTGACTAGATTTTCTTGGCACATGTAAGGAAAACCATGTGAAATAATTTTATGCTACAGTTAAAGCAAGGAAGTATGATGCTGAGGTTGACTGAGTGCAGACACAGTAGCAAATAACTATTATTGATGTTCTTGTCACATTGACCAAATGAAAAGCACCTCACGGCCCGCCCGGCTGGGGAGGCGACCTAAGCCACAGCAGCAGCGGTCGCCATCTTGGTCCGGGACCCGCCGAACTTAGGAAATTAGTCTGAACAGGTGAGAGGGTGCGCCAGAGAACCCGACAGCTTCTGGAACAGGCGGAAGCACAGAGGCGCTGAGGCAGCACCCTGCGTGGGCCGGGGACAGCCGGCCACCTTCCGGACCAGAGGACAGGTGCCCACCCGGCTGGGGAGGCGGCCTAAGCCACAGCAGCAGCGGTCGCCATCTTGGTCCGGGACCCGCCGAACTTAGGAAATTAGTCTGAACAGGTGAGAGGGTGCGCCAGAGAACCTGACAGCCTCTGGAACAGGCAGAAGCACAGAGGGGCTGAGGCAGCACCCTGTGTGGGCCGGGGACAGCCGGCCACCTTCCGGACCGGAGGACAGGTGCCCGCCCGGCTGGGGAGGCGACCTAAGCCACAGCAGCAGCGGTCGCCATCTTGGTCCGGGACCCGCCGAACTTAGGAAATTAGTCTGAACAGGTGAGAGGGTGCGCCAGAGAACCCGACAGCTTCTGGAACAGGCGGAAGCACAGAGGCGCTGAGGCAGCGCCCTGCGTGGGCCGGGGACAGCCGGCCACCTTCCGGACCAGAGGACAGGTGCCCACCCGGCTGGGGAGGCGGCCTAAGCCACAGCAGCAGCGGTCGCCATCTTGGTCCGGGACCCGCCGAACTTAGGAAATTAGTCTGAACAGGTGAGAGGGTGCGCCAGAGAACCTGACAGCCTCTGGAACAGGCAGAAGCACAGAGGGGCTGAGGCAGCACCCTGTGTGGGCCGGGGACAGCCGGCCACCTTCCGGACCAGAGGACAGGTGCCCACCCGGCTGGGGAGGCGGCCTAAGCCACAGCAGCAGCGGTCGCCATCTTGGTCCGGGACCCGCCGAACTTAGGAAATTAGTCTGAACAGGTGAGAGGGTGCGCCAGAGAACCTGACAGCTTCTGGAACAGGCAGAAGCACAGAGGCGCTGAGGCAGCACCCTGTGTGGGCCGGGGACAGCCGGCCACCTTCCGGACCAGAGGACAGGTGCCCGCCCGGCTGGGGAGGCGACCTAAGCCACAGCAGCAGCGGGCGCCATCTTGGTCCCGGGACTCCAAGGAACTTAGGAATTTAGTCTGCTTAGGTGAGAGTCTGTACCACCTGGGAACTGCCAAAGCAACACAGTGTCTGAGAAAGGTCCTGTTTTGGGCCTTCTTCTTCGGCCAGGAGGAGGTCCAAATACAAGATATCTGCGCACCTTCCCTGTAAGAGAGCTTGCCAGCAGAGAGTGCTCTGAGCACTGAAACTCAGAGGAGAGAATCTGTCTCCCAGGTCTGCTGATAGACGGTAACAGAATCACCAGAAGAACAATCTCTAAACAGAGTCAACTATAACTACTAACTCCAGAGATTACCAGATGGCGAAAGGTAAACGGAGGAATCTTACTAACAGGAACCAAGACCACTCACCATCACCAGAACCCAGCACACCCACTTGGCCCAGTCCAGGGAACCCCAACACACCTGAGAACCTAGACCTAGATTTAAAAGCATATCTCATGATGATGGTAGAGGACATCAAGAAGGACTTTAATAAATCACTTAAAGAAATACAGGAGAACACTGCTAAAGAGTTACAAGTCCTTAAAGAAAAACAGGAAAACACAATCAAACAGGTAGAAGTCCTTACAGAAAAAGAGGAAAAAACATACAAACAGGTGATGGAAATGAACAAAACCATACTAGACCTAAAAAGGGAAGTAGACACAATAAAGAAAACTCAAAGCGAGGCAACACTAGAGATAGAAACCCTAGGAAAGAAATCTGGAACCATAGATTTGAGCATCAGCAACAGAATACAAGAGATGGAAGAGAGAATCTCAGGTGCAGAAGATTCCATAGAGAACATCGGCACAACAATCAAAGAAAATGGAAAATGCAAAAAGATCCTAACTCAAAATATCCAGGAAATCCAGGACACAATAAGAAGACCAAACGTACGGATAATAGGAGTGGATGAGAATGAAGATTTTCAACTCAAAGGTCCAGCAAACATCTTCAACAAAATTATTGAAGAAAACTTCCCAAATCTAAAGAATGAGATGCATATGAACATACAAGAAGCCTACAGAACTCCAAATAGACTGGACCAGAAAAGAAATTCCTCCCGACACATAATAATCAGAACATCAAATGCACTAAATAAAGATAGAATACTAAAAGCAGTAAGGGAAAAAGGTCAAGTAACATATAAAGGCAAGCCTATCAGAATTACACCAGATTTTTCACCAGAGACTATGAAAGCCAGAAGAGCCTGGACAGATGTTATACAGACACTAAGAGAACACAAACTGCAGCCCAGGCTACTATACCCAGCCAAACTCTCAATTATCATAGAGGGAGAAACCAAAGTATTCCACGACAAAACCAAATTCACGCATTATCTCTCCACGAATCCAGCCCTTCAAAGGATAATAACAGAAAAAAACCAATACAAGAACGGGAACAACGCCCTAGAAAAAACAAGAAGGTAATCCCTCAACAAACCTAAAAGAAGACAGCCACAAGAACAGAATGCCACCTTTAACAACTAAAATAACAGGAAGCAACAATTACTTTTCCTTAATATCTCTTAACATCAATGGTCTCAACTCGCCAATAAAAAGACATAGACTAACAAACTGGCTACACAAACAAGACCCAACATTTTGCTGCTTACAGGAAACTCATCTCAGAGAAAAAGATAGACACTACCTCAGAATGAAAGGCTGGAAAACAATTTTCCAAGCAAATGGTATGAAGAAACAAGCAGGAGTAGCCATCCTAATATCTGATAAGATTGACTTCCAACCCAAAGTCATCAAAAAAGACAAGGAGGGACACTTCATTCTCATCAAAGGTAAAATCCTCCAAGAGGAACTCTCAATTCTGAATATCTATGCTCCAAATACAAGAGCAGCCACATTCACTAAAGAAACTTTAGTAAAGCTCAAAGCACACATTGCGCCTCACACAATAATAGTGGGAGACTTCAACACACCACTTTCACCAATGGACAGATCATGGAAACAGAAACTAAACAGGGACACACTGAAACTAACAGAAGTGATGAAACAAATGGATCTGACAGATATCTACAGAACATTTTTCCCTAAAACAAAAGGATATACCTTCTTCTCAGCACCTCATGGTACCTTCTCCAAAATTGACCACATAATAGGTCACAAATCAGGCCTCAACAGATTCAAAAATATTGAAATTGTCCCATGTATCCTATCAGATCACCATGCACTAAGGCTGATCTTCAATAACAAAATAAATAACAGAAAGCCAACATTCACATGGAAACTGAACAACACTCTTCTCAATGATACCTTGGTCAAGGAAGGAATAAAGAAAGAAATTAAAGACTTTTTAGAGTTTAATGAAAATGAAGCCACAACGTACCCAAACCTTTGGGACACAATGAAAGCATTTCTAAGAGGGAAACTCATAGCTATGAGTGCCTTCAAGAAAAAACGGGAGAGAGCACATACTAGCAGCTTGACAACACATCTAAAAGCTCTAGAAAAAAAGGAAGCAAATTCACCCAAGAGGAGTAGACGGCAGGAAATAATCAAACTCAGGGGTGAAATCAACCAAGTGGAAACAAGAAGAACTATTCAAAGAATTAACCAAACGAGGAGTTGGTTCTTTGAGAAAATCAACAAGATAGATAAACCCTTAGCTAGACTCACTAAAGGGCACAGGGACAAAATCCTAATTAACAAAATCAGAAATGAAAAGGGAGACATAACAACAGATCCTGAAGAAATCCAAAACACCATCAGATCCTTCTACAAAAGGCTATACTCAACAAAACTGGAAAACCTGGACGAAATGGACAAATTTCTGGACAGATACCAGGTACCAAAGTTGAATCAGGATCAAGTTGACCTTCTAAACAGTCCCATATCCCCTAAAGAAATAGAAGCAGTTATTAATAGTCTCCCAGCCAAAAAAAGCCCAGGACCAGACGGGTTTAGTGCAGAGTTCTATCAGACCTTCAAAGAAGATCTAACTCCAGTTCTGCACAAACTTTTTCACAAGATAGAAGTAGAAGGTATTCTACCCAACTCATTTTATGAAGCCACTATTACTCTGATACCTAAACCACAGAAAGATCCAACAAAGATAGAGAACTTCAGACCAATTTCTCTTATGAACATCGATGCAAAAATCCTTAATAAAATTCTCGCTAACCGAATCCAAGAACACATTAAAGCAATCATCCATCCTGACCAAGTAGGTTTTATTCCAGGGATGCAGGGATGGTTTAATATACGAAAATCCATCAATGTAATCCATTATATAAACAAACTCAAAGACAAAAACCACATGATCATCTCGTTAGATGCAGAAAAAGCATTTGACAAGATCCAACACCCATTCATGATAAAAGTTCTGGAAAGATCAGGAATTCAAGGCCAATACCTAAACATGATAAAAGCAATCTACAGCAAACCAGTAGCCAACATCAAAGTAAATGGAGAGAAGCTGGAAGCAATCCCACTAAAATCAGGGACTAGACAAGGCTGCCCACTTTCTCCCTACCTTTTCAACATAGTACTTGAAGTATTAGCCAGAGCAATTCGACAACAAAAGGAGATCAAGGGGATACAAACTGGAAAAGAGGAAGTCAAAATATCACTTTTTGCAGATGATATGATAGTATATATAAGTGACCCTAAAAATTCCAACAGAGAACTCCTAAACCTGATAAACAGCTTCGGTGAAGTAGCTGGATATAAAATTAACTCAAACAAGTCAATGGCCTTTCTCTACACAAAGAATAAACAGGCTGAGAAAGAAATTAGGGAAACAACACCCTTCTCAATAGCCACAAATAATATAAAATATCTCGGCGTGACTCTAACGAAGGAAGTGAAAGATCTGTATGATAAAAACTTCAAGTCCCTGAAGAAAGAAATTAAAGAAGATCTCAGAAGATGGAAAGATCTCCCATGCTCATGGATTGGCAGGACCAACATTGTAAAAATGGCTATCTTGCCAAAAGCAATCTACAGATTCAATGCAATCCCCATTAAAATTCCAACTCAATTCTTCAACGAATTAGAAGGAGCAATTTGCAAATTCATCTGGAATAACAAAAAACCGAGGATAGCAAAAACTCTTCTCAAGGATAAAAGAACCTCTGGTGGAATCACCATGCCTGACCTAAAGCTTTACTACAGAGCAATTGTGATAAAAACTGCATGGTACTGGTATAGAGACAGACAAGTGGACCAATGGAATAGAATTGAAGACCCAGAAATGAACCCACACACCTATGGTCACTTGATCTTCGACAAGGGAGCCAAAACCATCCAGTGGAAGAAAGACAGCATTTTCAACAATTGGTGCTGGCACAACTGGTTGTTATCATGTAGAAGAATGCGAATCGATCCATACTTATCTCCTTGTACTAAGGTCAAATCTAAGTGGATCAAGGAACTTCACATAAAACCAGAGACACTGAAACTTATAGAGGAGAAAGTGGGGAAAAGCCTTGAAGATATGGGCACAGGGGAAAAATTCCTGAACAGAACAGCAATGGCTTGTGCTGTAAGATCGAGAATTGACAAATGGGACCTAATGAAACTCCAAAGTTTCTGCAAGGCAAAAGACACTGTCTATAAGACAAAAAGACCACCAACAGACTGGGAAAGGATCTTTACCTATCCTAAATCAGATAGGGGACTAATATCCAACATATATAAAGAACTCAAGAAGGTGGACCTCAGAAAATCAAATAACCCCCTTAAAAAATGGGGCTCAGAACTGAACAAAGAATTCTCACCTGAGGAATACCGAATGGCAGAGAAGCACCTGAAAAAATGTTCAACATCCTTAATCATCAGGGAAATGCAAATCAAAACAACCCTGAGATTCCACCTCACACCAGTGAGAATGGCTAAGATCAAAAATTCAGGTGACAGCAGATGCTGGCGAGGATGTGGAGAAAGAGGAACACTCCTCCATTGTTGGTGGAATTGCAGGCTTGTACAACCACTCTGGAAATCAGTCTGGCGGTTCCTCAGAAAATTGGACATAGTACTACCGGAGGATCCAGCAATACCTCTCCTGGGCATATATCCAGAAGAAGCCCCAACTGGTAAGAAGGACACATGCTCCACTATGTTCATAGCAGCCTTATTTATAATAGCCAGAAACTGGAAAGAACCCAGATGACCCTCAACAGAGGAATGGATACAGAAAATGTGGTACATCTACACAATGGAGTACTACTCAGCTATTAAAAAGAATGAATTTATGAAATTCCTAGCCAAATGGATGGACCTGGAGAGCATCATCCTGAGTGAGGTAACACAATCACAAAGGAACTCACACAATATGTACTCACTGATAAGTGGATACTAGCCCAAAACCTAGGATACCCACGATATAAGATACAATTTCCTAAACACATGAAACTCAAGAAAAATGAAGACTGAAGTGTGGACACTATGCCCCTCCTTAGAAGTGGGAACAAAACACCCATGGAAGGAGTTACAGAAACAAAGTTTGGAGCTGAGATGAAAGGATGGACCATGTAGAGACTGCCATATCCAGGGATCCACCCCATAATCAGCATCCAAACGCTGACACCATTGCATATACTAGCAAGATTTTATCGAAAGGACCCAGATGTAGCTGTCTCTTGTGAGACTATGCCGGGGCCTAGCAAACACAGAAGTGGATGCTCACAGTCAGCTAATGGATGGATCACAGGGCTCCCAATGGAGGAGCTAGAGAAAGTACCCAAGGAGCTAAAGGGATCTTCAACCCTATAGGTGGAACAACACTATGAACTAACCAGTACCCCTGAGCTCTTGACTCTAGCTGCATATGTATCAAAAGATGGCCTAGTCGGCCATCACTGGAAAGAGAGGCCCATTGGACACGCAGACTTTGTGTGCCCCGGTACAGGGGAACGCCAGGGCCAAAGGGGGGGAGTGGGTGGGTAGGGGAGTGGGGGTGGGTGGGTAAGGGGGACTTTTGGTATAGCATTGGAAATGTAAATGAGCTAAATACCTAATAAAAAATGGAAAAAAAAAAAAAAAAAAAAGAAAAGCACCTCACTATTCTGATGTCATACAGGAAACTCTGAAACTCAGACAAGGGAGTAATTTGGTGAAGTACCATTGCAGTAATTGGTCAAACCACCCACAGGGGAATTGTCAGACACCTCATCCTAACTTCTACTCTTGGGTTGTTCTGATCATCTGAGAGAATAGCCCTGCTATTTCCAAATTTTACCAGAGAAAGTTCTAGATCTCTACTTACCTTCTTCCTTGCTGTGCCAAAACACATGATAAGAAGCTAATTAATAGAAGAAAAGTTTATCTGCTGAGTGTTTGGCAATTTTCTTCTCTTAATAATAGAGAGGGCCTGTTGGAAGATGTGGGATGCTACCTAACCATATGGCATCATCATCCAAATAACAGATAGTAAACAGGAATTGTGGTTATGCCATATCTCCAGATTCTACGCCAGTGACCTACTTATTATGGGTGATAGGTCCAGTGAAGACCTATCTCCCAAAGATTTCAAAATTTCTCAAAAGGTTCTAGCAGCTGAAGGTATTCAAACAAGATTCTTCAAGGGGTTGTTCACATTCAAAGCATACTAATAAGTAGACGAGAATGATAGGTTATATCCAAAAGTAACCAAGTGGGTTCAGAAGCAAGAACTTCTCTATAAATAGCACTACATATATCTTCCTATATGCTGTTCAATGGAAATAAGATGTTTAGATAACAGGGGTGTTAAAGCTGCACACCCCAGGCTGCAAAAGTTAAATTTTTGCTATTCTATTTGGAAGGAAAGGAGAACAACTTTTCCAAGTGGCTTGACATCTGTATCTTTTTAAAAGTCTTGGATAGAATATGATATTCATGATTCTACTCTTACTTGACAGAAGCTATAGAAATCCTTAATTTCTCATCCCAAGAGTTTTGAAGTCATGAAACAATTATTTTATTTTTCATGTGCATGTGGTGTTCATGCATTGTACATGCATGTTCTGTGTATGTGTTAGAGTGTGTGTGTATGTGTGTATGTGTGTATGTGTATGAACATGTACGTGAATGCTTAAAGTGGAAACTTTTGAGAGTTTTTTTGAAACTCGGTTGTATCATGTGATGTTTTTCTGGAAGCTGTCTTGTGAGAGAGTATGTGATATTTTCCTGGAAACTGTCTTGTAAGAGGATGTTTTGCTGAAACAGATGCTTGAAAGGGTGTAGAACCTCACAGGCAGTAAAAGGATGCTCTTACATTGTGATTCCATGCAATGTTTTGCTAGCCTTTGCTGGTCTTGCCTGATCTTTGCTGATCTTTGCTTGTCTTACTTCACAGAAAGAAATGCACCAAGTAACTTGTAATAATATTCTAGCTGATTCATGCCACTTCTACTGACTTGTGAAGATTCACCAGTGCCTTACAGTATCTGGGGTATTAAGCCACTGCTAACTATTCTTGTTTTTTGTTTTTTTTGTTTTTGTTTGTTTGTTTGTTTGGGTTTTTTTTTTTTTGTCTTTTTTGATATTTTACTAGACTGCTGGAATTCTGAGGGGAAAAGAAGCAGTGGTCTCAAATTACTACTTATAAACTGGTCCACATCCCCTTTTCCTATAAACCTACATTTCTCCTACCTCTGGTTGGTGGGTTAGAAGGGGAGTTGAAAAAAAACAAGAACCCTGTAAAAAATGGTTTAAAGAAACATCTAAGCTTATAGATGGTGCTCAACATGGATTAGGCATAACAGGTCACTTTGCTTCTGGGATTGTAAATGAAATGTCAGCATTTAATGGGTTGCCAATGTTGTTTAGGGAGGTTGGCATAATAACAAATACTACCCTTGAGTGTTCTCCTGCCTTGCTCCAGGAGGGTGTCTTCTTTTTTTCTTCATGTTCTTCATGCATGCCATTTTCAAAAATATTATAGGGAAAGTACTAACTCAGAATATTTATACAAATCTCTTGTATTAGAAAAGGATGCACAGTTGTCTTTCTACTTAGATAATTTGCAGATAGAAATTTAAGCACTTGGAAAGTCAATAGAGGCAATGGGAGAAGCATAACAGGTTTCAGACTTAGTGTCTCAAACTGGAAATTCACCACATAATGAGAAAAGGGAGCAAACTAGGCTGGACAGCAAACTGCTACCCCACCGTGCTCCAAGATATTCACTTCCAGTTGCCCAAATAACCTTTATGAGACAAGTGTCCAGGAAGAACAGAAGGCAGTATACAGTGACAATGAGTTAATGTCCAGCCAAATGCACTGCTAGAAGATTTGCCATTGGCTACAATACCACCTTTAGCCTTCCCTGTATTTGTGTGGGATATGCCTACTAATGATGGTGGCCATGCTTATAATGATTTGACATAGAATTCCATAGATATGTTAGATCTACACTATTTTAAAGAGTCAGTTCTATTGCATGGTTTTCATTCTCCACCAATGAAGGGCATGTTTTCTTTTTTTTTAAATAGATATTTTCTTTATTTACATTTCAAATGGTATCTCCTTTCCTTGTTTTCCCTCCAAAAATCCCCTATCACCTTCCCATCTTCCCCTGCTCCCCAACCCACCCAGTCCTGCTTCCTTGCCCTGGCATTCCCCTATACTGGGGCATAGAAACTTCACAGGAACAAGGACCTCTCCACCCACTGATGACTGACTAGGCCATTCTCTGCTACATATGCAGTTAGAGCCATGAGTCCCACCATGTGTTTTCTTTGATTGGTGGTTTAGTCCCAGAGAGCTCTAGGAGTACTGATTAGTTCATAATGTTGGTCCTCCTATGGGGATTCAAACCCCTTCAGCTCCTTGGGTACTTTCTCCAGTTCCTTCATTGGTTTTCTTTGTTCTTGAGTTTCATGTGTTTTGTTCAACTGATGGCTATGAGTTTCTATTTCTGTATTTGTCAGGCACTAGCAGAATATAGACTGTAAAATAAGATTATTTTTTAATTTTAATTAGGTATTTTCTTCATTTACATTTCCAATGCTATCCCAAAAGTCCCCCATACCTTCCCCCACCCACTCCTCTACCCACCTACTCCCACTTCTTGGCCCTGGTGTTCCCCTGTACTGAGGCAGATAAAGTTTGCAAGACCAATGGGCCTCTCTTTCCACTGATGGCCGAATAGACAGAGGAATGGATACAGAAACTGTGGTACATTTACACAATGGAGTACTACTCAGCTATTAAAAAGAATGAATTTATGAAATTCATAGGCAAATGGATGGACCAGGAGGGCATCATCCTGAGTGAGGTAACCCTATGATATGCACTCACTGATAAGTGAATATTAGCCCAGAAACTTAGAATACCCAAGATATAAGATACAGTTTGCAAAACACATGAAACTTAAGAAGATCGAAGACCACAGTGTGGACACTTTGCCCCTTCTTAGAATTGAGAACAAAACACCCATGGAAGGAGTTACAGAGACAAAGTTTGGAGCTGAGACAAAAGGATGGACCATCTAAAGACTGCCATACCCGGGGATCCATCCCATAATCAGCCTCCAAACGCTGACACCATTGCATACACTAACAAGATTTTGCTAAAAGGACCCTGATATAGCTGTCTCTTGTGAGGCTATGCCGAGGCCTAGCAAACACAGAAGTGGAGGCTCACAGTCAGCTACTGGATAGATCACAGGGCCCCGGATGGAGGAGCTAGAGAAAGTACCCAAGGAGCTAAAGGGAACTGCAACCCTATAGATGGAAAAACAATATGAACTAACCAGTATCCCCCGGAGCTCGTGTCTCTAACTGCAGTTTTTATCACTATTGATTTTTAGTAAAGCTTGAGTTTAGGGTCAGTGATTTCCCCAGCCACTCTTTTATTTTTAAATATTGTTTTCATTATTAATGATTTTTTGGCTTTCGAGATGAATTTGGAAATTGCTCTTTCCATGTCTTTGAAAACTTCTGTTGGGATTTTGATGGGGATGTATTGAATCTGTAGATTGCAATTGGGGACCATCCAGAATGTACAAGAGACCAAGGAGGTTAGAGATTCTCAGGACTTAAAGAAAGGGACATTAGATGTAATACCCTACATTGGGGAGATAGAACTTTTAGGGCACACCTCCAGCAGAAAGACTCATCAAGTGAGGAATGGAGTTGCCATCACACACTCAAAACTTTGACCCACATTTGTTCCTATCTGGAAGAATGGTACATATGGAAATGGAGAGGAGGGTGAGGAAATGAAGTTTCAATATTTTTTAGATGACCTATGAATGAATAACTAGGAATTTTGTTAAAAGATGTAAAATTTTATGAGAGACATCATATTGATGGAAAATGTTTTTAAAACTCTTGACAATTTTTGGAAATAATGACACTTATTGGGAAACCTGAACAAATTAAGAGTGATAATGCTCCTGGATATATCCCATAAGATAAAGCAATTATTTCCATATTTGAATATATAGCATCTCACTTGTATACCACACAGTCTCACAGAACAAGCAATTATAGAGTCTATTTTTTAAATAATTAATTAATTAGCTAATTAATTAATTTTTTACATTTTCATTTGACATCAAGTCCATTGTCTCCTCCCTCCTGGTTATCCCCCCTCACACACACACACAAACAATCATTTCCCAATCCCCTTCTTCCCTTCTCCTCTGAGCTGTCTGGGACCCCCTTGATTATCGAACCCCCACCACACACACACCTTGGCATTTCAAGTCTCTGTGAGAGCCTTTAATATCTTACTAAACAAATAAGAATAGTAAACCCCAACTCGGAAATAATAAATAACGTTTTGTTAACTCAAATTTTCTTAATGTTAGTGAAACGGAGACAACAGTACCAGAATTATCCAATAAATTGAAGAACTAGGTCAACTAATACATTATAAAGATGTATTGATCTTAGAATGGAAACATTCAATAGTTTTAAGATGAGAGGCATTGTTACATTTATGTATCTTCAGGAAATGAAAAAATGTAACCAACAAATCTTATAATAATATATCACATCAGGGACTACCTCTTATCAGCTGAAACATGAGTGTTTTCACAAAGGAACTATCACAGGTAGTTCAATCTCATGGACTGTCTCAGTTATTTATTTCTCTAAAATATGCATACAAATCAACTTCAAAGAAGCTAGCCAGAATGATCTATCACAAAGAGACTATGAAGACAACAAAGAGATTGGAAAACAAAAGCTAAGGGTAGATTTTTTAAGGAGTAATTATTTTTCTTGGGCCCCAAAAGGAAACCTTTGCCTCAATTCAGCAGAAAACCATTATAAGATGTCTATTTCCCTGGCTTCTTAAGTTGTGTTGTATGGTTTTGGTTGTTTGCTATGTTATGGTTTTATCATCTAGTAATGTAGATTTTTATTGGATATGATCAGGGAGGAAAAGAGTTTAAACTAAGGTTTGCTCTCCTCTATTATTCTATTTCCCTTATCTTTCCATCTTATCTAATGATAGGAAAAAAAGAGGGAAAACATAAGAAAAAATCTAGTAAGTATAATCTACAAAGACTGAAATATGTAGCTTAGCATGGATTAATTTATAGATAGAAATTTAAGGTTGTTATGTTTGACTATTGTTTAATACATTGTATATAAGCAGCTAATATAAGATGTGATATAATATTATGGTTATCTGGCTCTCATAATTATTTCTATTGTGTATAGATTGATAAGATTAAGAGGGATATGAAGTGAAATTTTCTGGCTTCTTTGGAAACTCAGTTGTGTCACCTGATATTTTGTTGAAAGCTGTCTTGTAAGAGGATGCTTTACTGAAACATATATGTAAGAGAATATTTTGCTGAAGCAAACACTTGAGAGGCCTTGTAATATTTGAAAAGAGTCTAAGTAGAAGCCTAAAGATAGAGGAAGGATACTCTTGTGTTATGACAGATAACATGCAATGTTTCACTTGTCTTGCCTGATCTTTGCTGATCTTTGCTAGTCTTGAAGTCATAGAGAAAAACTAAACAAAGAATTACTCATGCTCTTCTGACTGATTCTTGTTGCTTCATCTATGTAATGCCAATTCAAAGCAGCCTTGCATTTTCTGCTGGATTGAACCGCTGCTAACTATTCTTGTTTGGTGTTTGCTATTGGAGTGGGCTGTCAATACTTTCTCATCTTTAGTATTTGCTATTGGACTTAACTGCTAGTATCTTGACAATGAAGAGTGATATTGCTCCAAAGAAGAACTTGCATATATACACAAAGCCCTTTTTCTATAAAACTTCTTTCCTCCTAACTCTCATGGGCTAGAAGGTAGATGTTCAAAAATCCTAAATAAAGTGAGTTTAGAGAAAAATCTAATCCTTACCCATATATAGATATGTGCACAATCATTTGCAGGACCTTTATTGATGTTTGAATATCTGCTCAGTCACTCACTATCATATTTGCAGGGACAAGCTCTCTGAATCTAACCCAGAGCTTGACTATGAGTGTAGTATTGCTAAGTGTCCTATTTCTGCCTTCCAAATTACTGGTGGGATGTCATGGTTTTTCAATATTTGCATAAGGTCTGATGATCCAAGCTTTTGTTCTAGCTTGGTGAGCTGGTGTTTTAATAATTGAGCCATTCTGTAAGCCCAAGATAAGAAAACAAAGCTTTGAAAAGGGATTACTCATGAGAACTAATAAGTTAAAAGGGTTCATTTCTCAGTTCACAGGATAACAGACTAAGAAAATGAAAATTTGTCCCAGTGGAATGAAACCACTATTTATTGATGGTTTTTACATGAAATATACACTTTAGCTCTGATATATACCCTGGACTTGTGCCTCTTGGAATGTTTGGATTTTAGGGAATAAGTGTCTGATATAATTAAACTTGCCATCATTGACTTATCTTGCCCCAAAATATAGCTAGCTCTTCATTGGATAGCATTGCCAATAAACTTTGGCCTAGTCCGCCATCACTGGAAAGAGAGGCCCATTGGTCTTGCAAACTTTATGTGCCTCAGTACGGGGGAATGTCAGGGCCAAGAAGTGGGAGTGGGTGGGTAGGGGAGTTGAGGGGGGAGGGTATGGGAGACTTTTGGGATAGCATTTGAAATGTAAATTAAGAAAATACCTAATTAAAAATAAAAAAATATATATCTTTAAAACATTCCTCAAGCTCCTCAATGAGGGTGATTTATTCTGCTGAGAAATAATGCCTCCATGTCCTCCTCTTCCCCAACAGCCCTACTACATCATCTTAGCAGTGCTCACTCATTCTAGTTAATGCCTATTCACAGCTAAGTAATGAAGTGCAATAAGGCCCATCAACTCACGTACATTCCCTTGGGGAAAAAAATGATATGACCCAATGTAAGCTGAAAATTTTGATATAATAATTAAAATACTTTAAAGGCAACATCAGTACTGTACATGGTAATGATAGTATAATGAATAACATTGTCATTGTTACCAGTTCTAGAACCACCTGTGGGACAATGTCCAGATACTCCTGTGAGAAATCATGATTATAATAACCATATAACACCTGTGAGGGCTTATCATGATTTGGTTAACTGATTTAAGACAACCTAACGTTAGGAAGTGCCAGTTCTTTAGCTTGGAGTCCCCAACTAAATAAAAAGGAGAAAGTTAGCTGAGCACCTGTGATTATCAATTTCTGCTTTTTTGCTTCTGACTATATCTATGATGGATTTTATGTATTCAGTTATCTGAAGAAGTAAATACTCCACTATACATGCTAGAATCTAGGTTATTGCATTACATTAAATGGAAAAAAAGATGATATGAACACAAAATTTCATCACTTTCCTTCCTGACTACTCACTCAATGATCAACTTCTGCAAACATCTGCCCTGATGATTTCCCTGCCACAAACCTGAAACACTATACCCTCATGGTGCTCCAAAATAGCATCTCTTTTAAGTTGTTTTTGTTTTAGTATTTTATCACAACAATAGGAAAGAAAATATATCTGGTCATGTGTCTTGGCCTTTGACCTACATGAGTCTTCTCTCTCTCTCTCTCTCTCTCTCCCTCTCTCTCTCTCTCTCTTTCTCTCTCTCCTCCATGACAGTCAAATTTATCTGTATGCTTTTAATCCTCTAACTCTACTGAGACAACACTTGCCATGGATTTAGATAAAGTTAACTTTTCAATCACAAGTATTTTTTTTCTCAAGACAGAGTTTCTCTGTGTAGCCCTGGCTGTCCTGGAACTCACTCTGTAGACCAGGCAGGCCTCGAATTCAGAAATCTTCCTGCCTCTGCCTCCCAAGTGCTGAGATTAAAGGCATGTGCCACCATCGCCCGGCTTCAATCAAAATTCTTGAAGTGCTTCTTCACATAGTCTCTCATATTTTCAGGCTTGCTTTACCTGCTGAGCCATGTCATCATCTCCAAATAAAATTTATGTGTGTATATATTATTTATATATATAAGTGAGATTTACTTCCTGTGATAGATATATATATCCATATCTATCACAGGAAGTGGATCTTACTCTTTTCAAGTAGTGTGAGTGGCTGGTGAATGAATTCCAAAAACCTGTCTCCAACTTTCTAATGCTGAGATTACAGACACGTACTGCTACATTTAGCTTTTATATGGGTGTTGGTACTGAACCCAAATCCCTATGCTTGTGCCATAAAAACTTTACCATTTGTACCATCTTCCCACCCTTCTACTAGAAAGTTTGATGAAGCTAAGACAGCATGAATAAGAGTTCAGACAAGGAAAAAAAGTAAGCACCTATTGTGAACTTTGCATTTTTAAATCTTTTTTTTCTATTTTTTAATTAGGTATTTTCCTCATTTACATTTCCAATGCTATCCAAAAAGCCCCCCATACCCTCCCCCCTCACTCCCCTACCCACCCACTCCCACTTTTTGGCCCTGGCATTCCCCTGTACTGGGGCATATAAAGTTTGCAAGTCCAATTGGCCTCTCTATCCAGTGATGGCTGGCTAGGCCATCTTTTGATACATATGCAGCTAGAGTCAAGAGTTCTAATTTATTTTTTTTTAATTAGGCGTTTTCTTCATCTACATTTCAAATGCTATCCCAAAAGTCCCCAGACACCCACCCCCACCCACCCCTACTTTTTGGCCCTGGCTTTCTCCCGTACTGAGGCATATAACGTTTGCTAGACCAAGGGGCCTCTCTTCCCAACGATGACTGACTAGGCCAACTTCTGATAAATATGCAGCTAGAGACACGAGGTCAGGGGGTACTGGTTAGTTCATATTGTTGTTCCACCTATAGGGTTGCAGATCCCTTTAGCTCCTTTGGTACTTTCTCTAGCTCCTCCATTGTGGGCCCTGTGATCCATCCAATAGCTGAGTGTGAGCATGCACTTCTGTGTTTGCTAGGCCCCGGCATAGTCTCACAAGAGACAGCTACATCTGGGTCCTTTCGATAAAATCTTGCTAGTGTATGCAATGGTGTCAGCGTTTGGAGGCTGATTATGGGATGGATCCCTGGGTATGGCAGTCTCTAGATGGTCCATCCTTTCGTCTCAACTCCAAACTTTGTCTCTGTAACTCCTTCCATATTGGTTTTGTTCCAAATTCTAAGAAGGGGCAAAGTGTCCACTGTCCTGTCCAGTAGGACCCAGTTATTGGTGGGTATGAGGAGAACAGCAAACCTACAAGAGAAATGGGCGGGAAAGAAGAGAGGAGACCAAGGAGGACTCCTGTCAAGGTCTCTGTTTATTAGGTTGAAGAGCCAGGTTATAAGCATGCAGTGAGGTGAAATAGGGAGGGGCTGAGGGGGAATTAACAAATAACAAAGAAGCAGGTATCTGGAGACATGAAGGCTGAATTCTGACTGCAGGCAGGAGGCGCCCTGAGTCTTATCTCAGGAATGTAGATTCCTCCTTAACAGTGGGTGTGTCAAGGTGGGCTCAGCACATAACTCAAGTCCTTAGAAGTATTGAGAGTCAGGAAGAGATAAGGAAGAGGGGAATATAATTCAGCTTTTTAAGGTCTTAGGTGCCAGGAAGAGATAGGGAGGAGGAGGTGACCAGCTCCTTAACACAAGGCCATTTGGCTTATTAGGGTGAGAAACTGTGAAAGGCTTACTTTCTCATGGTATGGTCTCTAACAGTCCACACTTTGGTCTTCATTCTTCTTGAGTTTCATGTGTTTTGCAAATTGTATCTTGTATCTTGGGTATGCTAAGTTTCTGGGATAATATCCACTTATCAGTGAGTATATATCATGTGAGTTCTTTTGTGCTTGGGTTATCTCACTCAGGATGATGCCCTCCAGGTCCATTCATTTGCCTATGAATTTCATAAATTTATTCTTTTTAATAGCTGAGTAGTACTCCATTCTGTAAATGTACTACGTTTTCTGTACCCATTCCTCTGTTGAGGGACATCTAGGTTCTTTCCAGCTTCTGGCTATTATAAATAAGGCTGCTATGAACATAGTGGAACATGTGTCCTTCTTACCAGTTGAAACATCTTCTGAATATATGCCCAGGAATTTTTTGTTTCTTCGTTTCTTTTTTCAAGATAGGGTTTCATTGTGTAACATTGGTTGTTCTGGAACTCTGTGTACAAGGCTTGTCTTGAACTCCGAGATCTACCTGTACTCTGCTTCTTGAGTGCTGATATTAAAGCCTGAAGCTCTTATCAGTTCTTATGACTCACCGAAACTATTCAATGAAGAAAATGAAGCTTGGAGACCTTAATACGTTCTTTTAAAAAATCACAAAATAATAAGTTGATAGTTTTAAAAGTAAAATCTAACTCCTATGGAAATTTTAATTTAATTCCCAGGCATATTACATTTTAATTTTTTTCACAGTGTTTAAAAAATCCACTACATTTTGAATCTTCAAAGCTTATGGACTACTCTGTGCTAAATCATAGTCTCTAGCCTGTAGTATATCAAAGACTGGTCTAGTATTATTTTAAATGGTGGAGCATACCTAGAGGAAAATGGGCCAATGGGCATGTTCCCTTAGGGGAATGTTTAGACTTTGGCTTTTTGACTCTCTAAATTCCCAGCTATTGTATTTGAACACTATTCATCTGCTTTACTTTCCCATCATTCCATATTAATCTATTAAAATTCTGAAGCAAAAAGGCCTAGCAACCATTGACCAAAAGCTCATAAATAGTAAACTCAACTAAATTTCTGCAATTAAGGAATTTAGTCACAGCTACAGAGATGCTCTCATCTAATCTAATGGTATAAATGTAAACTGTCCCTCAGTAGTTCACATTTGCAGATGTATTCCTCAGCTGTGGAAATCTTTGGGGAACTTGTAGAAACTTTAAAGGGCTAAACCTCACTGGAAAGAGTAGGTCATTGGGCATTCATTCTAAGAAATATCCCTTATCGTTCTATCTAGGTCTCTCCTTCTCAACTATTATGAAGTAGTAAATCTCCTTCCTCATCACTCACAACACAATGTTCTGTTTGCATCCATGGAGCAAAACAACAATTCACTATACCCACAAAACCAAGAGCAAAAAATAAATCTTTCCTCCCCTTAAATAGTTCTTATTAAATAGTCTCGTGAACTAGAGAAAGACTGATGCTTGGAATAAAATCAAAAGTCATTCATAATCTCAAATAATGCTTATAAAAATAATATTTTTGTCTGAAGTGTGATGGTCCAGGTATTTTAGAATATTTGGTGCAGATGCAGTGTTTTGAGACTAATAGAGCATTTCTTGGGCCAGGGTCTTATGGTGTCAGAAACACAGTTGTTATGAAAAGTAAGCATCTGACAGGGAATTGTGAATTCATTATCTCACACCAATTTTTATAAAAAAATATAGACACAGGTGGAAGGAAGTGAAAGAAAACCAAGCATTTCTGAGAAAAATTAAGAGAAAGATAGAAACAGTAAAGAGAGTGAGGGCTTGTTAAGAAGAAGGAGGCCTGAGCATCGGCAGCAGACATCTTGGTTCCAGGACCCCGCCAAGAGTATTCTGCACAGGCCCCAGACATCCAGACACTTTCCTGGCCAGAGGATATGGGTCCGCCTGGCCTGGGAGCGTTTTGCCTGTACATAAGCAACAGACATCTTGGTTCCAGGACCCCGCTGAGAGTATTCTGCACAGGTGAGAGTGCAGAATACAGAAGCTAACAGCTTCTGGGACAGACGGGAGCCACAGAGCTTCTAAGGCAGCCCCCTTTCCGGGTCCCAGACATCCGGCCACCTTCCTGGCCAGAGTATAGGGGTCTACCCAGCCCGGGAGCGCATTGCCTGAGCATCAGCAGCAGACATCTTGGTTCCGGGACCCACTGAGAGTATTCTGCACAGGCCCCAGACATCCGGGCACTATCTCAGCCAGAGGATAGGGGTCAGCCCAGGCCCGGGAGGATTTTGCCTGAGCATTGGCAGCAGACATCTTGGTTCTGGGACCCCGCCGATAGTGTTCTGCACAGGTGAGAGTGCGGAATACAGAAGCTAACAGTTTCAGGGACAGACTGAAGCCACAGAACTTCTAAGGCAGCCCCCTTTTCGGGCCCCAGACATCTGGCCACTTTCCTGGCCAGAGGATAGGGGTCTGCCCGGGCCAGGAGCACTTGGACTGAGCATCGCTTGCAGACATATTGGTTCCAGGACTCCTCCAAGAGTATTCTGCACAGGTGAGAATGTAGAATACAGAAGCTAACAGCTTCTGGGATAGGCCAAAACAACACATCCGCGGGACAGGTCCTGTTTTGGGCCTTCCTCTTTGGCCAGGAGGGAGGTCCTAATGCCAGATGTCTGTGCACTTTCCCTGTAAGAGGAGAGCTTGCCTGCAGAGAATGCTCTGACCACTGAAACTCAGAGGAGAGATCTAGTCTCCCAGGTCTGCTGATAGAGGCTAACAGAATCACCTGAGGAACAAGCTCTAAAGAGACAACTAAATCAACTAACTCCAGAGATTATCAGATGGCGAAAGGTAAACGTAAAAATCTTACTAACAGAAACCAAGACCACTCACCATCACCAGAACCCAGCACTCCCACCTCGCCCAATCCAGGGCACCCCAACACACCTGAAAAGCTAGACCTGGATCTAAAAGAATATCTCATGATGATAGTAGAGGACATCAAGAAGGACCTAATAACTCACTCAAAGAAATACAGGAGAACACTGCTAAACTGATAGAAGATCTTAAAGAGGAAGCACAAAAATTCCTTAAAGAATTACAGGAAAACACGACCAAACAGGTGATGGAATTGAAAAAACCATCCAAGACATAAAAAGGGAAGTAGACATAATAAAGAAAACCCAAAGTGAGGCAACGCTGGAGATAGAAACCCTAGGAAAGAAATCTGGAACCATAGATTCTCTTGCATCAGCAACAGGATACAAGAGATGGAAGAGAGAATCTCAGGTGCAGAAGATTCCATAGAGAACATCGTCACAACAATCAAAGAAAATACAAAATGCAAAAAGATCCTAACTCAAAACATCCAGGAAATCCAGGACACAATGAGAAGTCCAAACCTACAGATAATAGGAGTAGATGAGAATGAAGATTTTCAACTCAAAGGAACAGCAAATATCTTCAACAAAATTATAGAAGAAAACTTCCCAAACCTAAAGAAAGAGATGCCAGAACATCCAAGAAGGCTACAGAACCCCAAATAGACTGGACCAGAAAAGAAATTCCTCCCGACACATAATAATCAGAACAACAAATGCACTAAATAAAGATAGAATATTAAAAGCACTAAGGGAAAAGGGTCAAGTAACATATAAAGGAAAGCCTATTAGAAGTACACCAGGTGGGATTGCAGGCTTGTAAAACCACTCTGGAAATCAGTCTGGCGGTTCCTCAGAAAATTGGACATAGTACTACAGGAGGATCCAGCAATACCTCTCCTGGGCATATATCCAGAAGATGCCCCAACTGGTAAGAAGGACACATGCTAAACTATCGTCATAGCAGCTTTATTTATAATAGCCAGAAGCTGAAAAGAACCCAGATGCCCCTCAACAGAGTAATGGATACAGAAAATGTGGTAAATCTACACAATGGAGTACTACTCAGCTATTAAAAAGAATGAATTTATGAAATTCCTAGCCAAATGGATGGACCTGGAGGGCATCATCCTGAGTGAGGTAACACATTCACATAGGAACTCACACAATATGTACTCACTGATAAGTGGATATTAGCCCTAAACCTAGGATTCCCAAGATATAAGATACAATTTGCTAAACACATGAAACTCAAGAAGAATGAAGACTGAAGTGTGGACACTATGCCCCTCCTTAGAATTGGGAACAAAACACCCATGGAAGGAGTTACAGAGACAAAGTTTGGAGCTGAGACGAAAGGATGGACCATCTAGAGACTGCCATACCCAGGGATCCATCCCATAATCAGCCTCCAAACGCTGACACCATTGCATACACTAGCAAGATTTTATCGAAATGACCAAGATGTAGCTGTCTCTTGTGAGACTATGCTGGGGCCTAGCAAACACAGAAGTGGACGCTCACAGTCAGCTAATGGATGGATCACAGGGCTCCCAATGGAGGAGCTAGAGAAAGAACCCAAGGAGCTAAAGGGATCTGCAACCCTATAGGTGGAACAACATTATGAACTAACCAGTACCCCGGAGCTCTTGACTCTAGCTGCATATGTATCAAAAGATGGCCTAGTCGGCCATCACTGGAAAGAGAGGCCCATTGGACATGCAAACTTTATATGCCCCAGTACAGGCGAACGCCAGGGCCAAAAAGGGGGAGTGGGTGGGTAGGGGAGTGGGGGTGGGTGGGTATGGGGGTCTTTTGGTATAG
Source organism: Mus musculus (assembly GCF_000001635.26). Lineage (NCBI taxonomy): Eukaryota > Metazoa > Chordata > Mammalia > Rodentia > Muridae > Mus > Mus musculus. The sequence goes on from NC_000067.6 coordinate 114,579,093, forward strand.
CATTGGAAATGTAAATGAGCTAAATACCTAATAAAAAATGGAAAAAAAAAAGAAGTACACCAGATTTTTCACCAGAGACTATGAAAGCATGAAGAGCTTGGAGAGATGTTATACAGACACTAAGAGAACACAAATGCCAAAACAGGATACTACACCCAGCCAAACTTTCAATAACCTTAGATGGAGAAAAAAAGTATTCCATGAAAGAACCAAATTCACACATTATCTTTCCATGAATCCAGCCCTTCAAATGATAATAATAGGGAAAAAAAGAAAAACAAAAAAAAAAAAAAAAAAAAAAAAAAAAACAATACAAGGATGGATACCACGGCCTGGAAAAAGCAGAAGGTAATCCCTCAACAAACCTAAAACAAGACAGTCACAAGAACAAAATGCCAACTTTAACAACAAAAATAATAGGAAGCAACAATTACTTTTCCTTAATATCTCTTAATATCAATGGACTCAACTCCCTGTTCTTCAATAACTCTTCAATAACAAAATAAATAATAGAAAGCCAACATTCATGTGGAAACTGAACAATACTCTCCTCAATGATATCTTGGTCAAGGAAGGAATAAAGAAAGAAATTAAGGACTTTTTGGAGTTTAATGAAAATGAAGCCACAACATACTCAAACTTATGGAACTCAATGAAAGCATTTCTAAGAGGAAAACTCATAGCTCTGAGTGCCTCCAAAAGTAAACTAGAGAGAGCACACATTAGCGTTTTGAAAACACACCTAAAAGCTCTAGAACAAAAGGAAGCAAATTCACCCAAGAGGTGTAGACAGCAGGAAATAATCAAACGTAGGAACGAAATCAACCAAGTGGAAACAAGAAGAACTATTCAAAGAATCAACCAAAGGAGGAGCTGGTTCTTTGAGAAAATCAAAAAGATAGTCAAACCCTTAGCCAAGCTCACTAGAGGGCACAGGCACAGCATCCTAATTAACAAAATCAGAAATGAAAAGGGAGACATAACAACAGATCCTGAAGAAATCCACAACACCATCAGATCCTTCTACAATAGTCTATACTCAACAAAACTAGAGAACCTGGATGAAATGGCCAAGTTTCTAGACAGATACCAGGTAACAAAGTTAAATCAAGATCAGCTCAATGATCTAAACAGTCCTATATCCCCTAAAGAAATAGAAGCACTCATTAATAGTCTCCCAACCAAAAAAAGCCCAGGACCAGATGAGTTTAGTGCAGAGTTCTATCAGACCTTCAAAGAAGATCTAATCTTGGTTCTGCACAAACTATTCCACAAAATAGAAGTAGCAGGAACTCCACCCAACTCATTCTATGAAACCACAATTACTCTGATACCTAAACCACAAAAAGACCCAACAAAGGTAGAGAACTTCAGACCAATTTCCCTTATGAATATCGATGCAAAAATCCTCAATAAAGTTCTTGCTAACTGAATCCAAGAACACATCAAAACAATGATCCATCCTGAGCAAGTAGGTTTCATCCCAGTGATGCAGGGATGGTTCAATATACAGAAATCTATCAACGTAATCAAGAATATAAACAATCTCAAAGGCAAAAAACACATGATCATCTCGTTAGATGCAGAAAAAATATTTGACAAAATCCAACACCCATTCATGATAAAAGTCTTGGAAAGATCAGGAATTCAAGGCCCATACCTAAACATGATAAAAGCAATCTACAGCAAACCAGTAGCCAACATCAAAGTAAATGTTGACAAGCTGGAAGCAATCCTACTAAAATCAGGGAATAGACAAGGCTGTCTATATATATATATATACTTTTTTCCTACATATTCAACATAGTACTTGAAGTCCTAGCCAGAGCAATTAGACAACAAAAGGAGATCAAGGGGATACAAATTGGAAAAGAGGAAGTCAAAATATTACTTTTTGCAGATGATATGTTAGTATATATAAATGACCCTAAAAATTCCACCAGAGAACTCCTAAACCTGATAAACAGCTTCAATGAAGTAGCTGGATATAAAATTAACTCAAACAAGTCAATGGCCTTTCTCTACACAAAGAATTACCAGGCTGAGAAAGAAATTAGGGAAACAACACCCTTCTCAATAGTCACAAATAATATAAAATAACTTGGCTTGACTCTAACTAAGGAAGTGAAAGGTCTGTATGATAAGAACTTCAAATCTCTGAAGAAAGAAATTATAAAAGATCTCCGAAGATGGAAAGGTCTCCCATGCTCATGGGTTGGCAGGATCAATATAGTAAAAATGGCTATCTTGCCAAAGCAATCTACAAATTCAATGCAATCCCAATCAAAATTCCAATTCAATTCTTCAACAAATTAGAAAGGGTAATGGGCAAATTCATCTGGAATAACAAAAAACCTAGGATAGCAAAAACTCTTCTTAGGAATAATAGAACCTGTGGTGGAATCACCATGCCTGACCTAAAGCTACTCAAAGAATCAACCAAATGAGGAGCTGCTTCTTTGAGAAAATCAAAAAAATAGACAAACCCTTAGCCAGGCTCACTAGAGGGCACAGGCACAGCATCCTAATTAACAAAATCAGAAATGAAAAGGGAGACATAACAACAGATCCTGAAGAAATCCAAAACACCATCAGATCCTTCTACAAAAGTCTATACTCAACAAAACTAGAGAACCTGGATGAAATGGCCAAGTTTCTAGACAGATACCAGGTACCAAAGTTAAATCAAGATCAGGTCAATGATCTAAACAGTCCTATATCCCCTAAAGTAATAGAAACAGTCATTAATAGTCTCCCAACCAAAAAAAAGCCCAGGACCAGATGAGCAATAATGATAAAAACTGCATGGTATTGGTATAGCAACAGACAAGTAGACCAATGGAATAGAATTGAAGACATAGAAATGAATCCACACAGCTATGGTCTCTTGATCTTTGACAAGGAAGCAAAAACTATCCAGAAGAAAAAAGACAGCATCTTCAACAAATGGTGCTGGCACAACTGGCAGTTATCATGTAGAAGAATGTGAATTGATCCATTCCTATATCCTTGTACTAAGGGAAAATCTAAGTGGATTAGGGAACTCCACATAAAACCAGAGACATTGAAACTTATAAAGGAGAAAGTAGGGAAAAGCCTTGAAGATATGGGTACAGGGGAAAATTCCTGAATAGAACAGCAATGGCTTGTGCTGTAAGATCGAGAATTGACAAATGGGACCTCATGAAACTGCAAAGCTTCTGCAAAGCAAGGCAAAAGACACTGTCAATAAGACAAAAAGGCCACCAAAAGATTGGGAAAGGATCTTTATGTATCCTAAGTCAGATAGGGGACTAATATCCAATATATATATATATATATATATATATATATATATATATATATATATATATATATATATATCTCCAGAAGGTGGACTCCAGAAATCAAATAACCCCATTAAAAATTGGGGCTCAGAGCTAAACAAAGAATTCTCACCTGAGGAATACCAAATGGCTGAGAAGCACCTGAAAAAATGTTCTGCATCCTTAATCATCAGAGAAATGAAAATCAAAACAACCCTGAGATTCCATCTCACACCAGTCAGAATGGCTAAGTTAAAAATTCAGGTGACAGCAGATGTTGGTGAGGATGTGGAGAAAGAGGAACACTCCTCCATTGTTGGTGGGATTGGAAGCTTGTACAACCACTCTGGAAATCAGTCTGGCAGTTCCTCAGAAAACTGGATATAGTACTACTGGAGATTCCTGCAATACCTCTCCTGGGCATATATCTAGAAGATGTTCCAACTGGTTCAAAGGACACATTCTCCACTATGTTCATAGCAACCTTATTTATAATAGCCAGAAGATGGAAAGAACCCAGATGCCCCTCAACAGAGGAATGGATACAGAAAATATGGTACATTTACACAATGGAGTACTACTCAGCTACTAAAAAGAATGAATTTATGAATTCCTAGGCAAATGAATGGACCTGGAGGGTATCAACCTGAGTGAGGTAACCCTATCACAAAGGAACTCACACAATATGTACTCACTGATAAGTGGATATTAGCCCAGAAACTTAGGATACCCAAGATATAAGATACACTTTGCTAAATGCATGAAACTCAAGAAGAACGAAGACCAAAGTGTGGACACTTTGCCCCTTCTTAGAATTGGGAACAAAACACCCATGGAAGGAGTTACAGAGACAAAGTTTGGAGCTGTGTCAAAAGGATGGACCATCTAGAGCCTGCCATATCCAGGGTTCCATCCCATAATCAGCCTCCAAATGCTGACACCATTGTATATACTAGCAAGATTTTGCTGAAAGGACCCACATATAGCTGTGTCTTGTGAGACTATGCAGGGGCCTAGCAAACACAGAAGTGGATGTTCACAGTCAGCTATTGGATGGATCACAGTACCCCCAATGGAGGAGCTAGAGAAAGTACCCAAGGAGCTAAAGGGATCTGCAACCCTATAGGTAGAACAACATTATGAACTAACCAGTACCCCAGAGCTCTTGACTCTAGCTGAATATGTATCAAAAGATGGCCTAGTCAGCCATCACTGGAAAGAGAGGCCCATTGGACTTGCAAACTTTATATGCCCCAGTACAGGGGAACGCCAGGGCCAAAATGTGTGGGGGGGGGTTGTAGGGGAGAGGGTGGGAGGGTATGGGCAACTTTTTGGATAGCATTGGAAATATAAATGAGAAAAATACCTAATAAAAAGACAAGAAAAAATAGGGCAGATCTGAGTGGGAGTGGTTCAATGATAGAGAAATTGCTTAGCAGGCCCAAGGGCCTGGATTTTTGTCCCCAAGACTGGGGTAGGGGTAGTGGTGGGGTTAGCGGAGTAGGGGTGGGAGTGGTGAGGGGGTAGCACATATACACAATGATACAAAATAAAACAGCTTTCAGCCTTCAAAAAAAAAGAAAAGAAAGAAAGAAGGAAAACTCTGAACTTCCTTGTTCCTTAATTTTTCTATGACTTATGCAGGTCTCTTTATGTCTCTTTGTCTCTCTGTCTCTCTCTGTCTATCTTTATCTCCCTCTCCCTCTCCCCCCCCCTCTCTCTCTCTCACACACACACACACTTCATAGTAGTTAAGAAAGTGTTCCTCTCTACAGAAAGACTAACTGAATCAACTAACCCGGACCTTTTGGGCTCTCAGAGTCTGAACTACCAACCAAAGAACACACACTACATGGATCTATGTATCTCAGCACATATGTAAAAGGTGTACAGTGTGGTCTTTATGAGGGTCTAGAACAACTGGATCAGGGACTATCCCAAATGCTGTTACTTGTAAATGGGATATGTTCTTCTAGCTGGGCTGCTTTGTTCAGCCTCAGTGGGAGAGGAAACACCTAGCTTTGCACATACTTGAAGTGCTGGGGTGTAGGGCCACCAAGGGTGGGCCCACCTCTTCACAGGAGATGGGGAGGGAAGATAGGGAAGGAGTGACTGAGAGGGGAATGAGTGGCGTGTAAAGAGGATATGAAAAAAATAAAATTAATTTTTAAAAAAGAGCTTTGTTTTGACATTACATTTAATATAGCACTTCAGTATACAAAGCTTTTATCTACCTGTATCTGATGAGCTTAAATTTAACAAGCAGCAGACAAAGTGACAAATGTTAACGTAAACCAGTGAAGACTTTTCTGCTTACTAATGTGGTAAATCATGCGCATGTGATCAGCTTCCCTTAAGAAATCTGTGCTGAGCCATTAGAATGTAAGTCCAAGTCTACCATGATGCTTTGGAATCTTCAAAAATTCCTCTCAGTATAACAAAACTTTAATAGCTGCATTTTTCCACTTGTTTCTCTGTGCATAGATGTTGAATGGGCTCAAATTTCTTAAGTAAGAATTAATGTCAGACAAACTTCAGTGTTCTTGCAAGAAGAGCTGTTAATTTCTTTAAAATGTTAAACTGAATGCCATTAACATGAGTTGTCCCAGGAACTAGTCTTATGAAATTAAAAGCAGCAGATTCATCTTTGGCACCAAATGGTACTATGTTGCAGCCTTGCTCCTTTTCTTACTTTCACTGAAGGCAGGCTCACTTCAGTTATGGGTGTGTGGCTCATGTAGCCAACCAGCATTGAGATTTATGGGAAGCCAGCAAGTCCTGCCAATAGTAGACCAAAATAAGATTATCACCAATGTCCATCTAGTGGTATATTGGACTTACTTAGAGAAATATGGGTGAGAGTTGACTTGGATGTTCAGGGATAATTAAAAACAAACAAACAAACAAACAAAAAACAAACAAACAAAAAACCCTTTATTACCAAAGCTCATCGAAGCAAGGATGATGAGTGACAAAAGAAGAAACATTGGAGCTCTTTGTGTGATTGGCAGGCAGCTCAAGAAATTGGGGGGGGGGGCAAATCTCTGCTTAGCATTCTTTATTGATTGTATAATCTAGTAGACTGACCTATACATATAGTTAGCTTCACAGACTTCCTGGGATTTGTCAATTGTTTATGTTTTGAATCTCAAGGTTCCTACTTTTATAACTTCTAGAGTACTGATGCCCTTAGCTTCAGAACAGTCAGTTACAGTTCTTAGGAAATTGCTACACAGCACTGATATCCATTTTCTACTGATTATCTTTAGTACCTTGTCTGTAGTACGGATCAGTTAAGACACTTGCTATTAAAATCTTCATTTTTGGTGCTCATTCTCATAAGAATTTTCATGAAAGCCCTTTATGAACCAATATTATTATGCTCTCCCTTCATGCTTGTTTAGGGCAAATGATGCATCATTTGTTAATGCTTAAAAATATATGCATATCGTACTAGTCTTGAGCACTCTCATTTCACACATACTAGATGATGGTTTCTTTGATTTTAAAGTTGACACAACTTCTAATCACTTGAGAAGAAAATCTCAATGAAGAGTTGATTATCTAGATCAGTTTGGCCAGTGGGCATATCAACGGGATATTATCTTGACTGTTGTAATTGTTATGGGAAATCATAGCCTGAAGGCAGGTGATTTGCACTGGGTTATGTGAACAGTGTGCAGAGCACTAAGTGTGTATGCATTCATTCTCTCACTCCCAGCAATTGATTGAAAGTGTTTTCAGTTGTTTCATGTCCATGTCTTGACTTTGCTGATGTGATGGACTATAACTTAAAATTCTAGCTGAATTAATTCTTTCTCCTCCATGTAACTTTTTGTCAAGAGGATTATGTCAAAGCAACAGGAATGAAGCCAGAATAACACTATTTGGGGCCTTCCTTGTGCAATTCTTTGATGAAACTCTAGTGACTGCTTTATTGGGCTAACAGATCAATTCATTATCTACAGATTAAGTCAAAGTTTTTCTCCTTCTGTCATTTCCTAGCAAGATTCTATGTGTCTATCTGTGTGTGTGCATGTGTGTGTTTCTGTGTGTGTTATGTTGTCTAAAGATAATTGTCTAGGTGCAACATGTGGCAATGAAGTGATTTTTAAAAAAAAATTTATTGGGTATTATCTTTATCTAATTTTCAAATGTTATCCCCTTTCCTGGTTTCTACTCCAGAACCCCACTTATCCCATTCTCCCTACCTCTGCTTCTATGAGTGCTCCCCCCACTCATCCTCTTCTGCTTTCCTGGCCTCGAATTCCTCTACACTCAGGCATCATGCCTCCCAGGACCAAGGGCTTCTCCTCCCATTGATGTCCCACAAGGCCATCCTCTGCTAAATATATGGCTGGGGCAATGCGTACCTCCATGTATACTCTATTTTGAAATGCTTCCCCATGAAACTTAGTTGTGTCTTTTGTCATACATGTACTTGGCTACTCATATTGGCTCATGCTTGCTATTCCAGTATTGAGCAGCCAGAGGCAGAATGATCAGAGATTTGCCCACAGGCTGGGCTGCATCATAAACTGTGCCTCAAAGACCCTCTCTTACACATAATTTTTATCTCTAAGATTCAGAATCACACATGTGGATTCTACAAAATTAAATCTTCTGCATTTCACAAATTCTTTATCTGTGGCTCTGGCTCCCTATTTTTATAACATTACAAAGGTACAATATAGTAATTGATAATCATTATGTCCTAGTCTCCAAACTATGAAAGATACAGAAAAAAAGTTATTACAAATGGAATGTCTATTAAAGCACACATAATATAGTCAATAATATAATATCCAGGATTATTTCAGCACATTCTACACTCAAATTTTATATATGAAATTATTAGCAATCACAGCAATAGCAGATTTTAATGTCTCATGCATGTTTTCATAAATATTATATAGTAAAATATTCACCATATCGATGAATATTCAGAATTCTTGAAATAAAGCCAGATAATGTTCTCTAAGACTGAACACTGATGTCATAAATATTATCTTTGACTATTTTACATAAGAGACCTTTGGGAAATCATCTTTGGTGTGTTCATGGTTCATAGCTGGCCTCAGAATATAAGGCAAGTGATCAGTACATTCACATTATTTTATTCTCTTAACAACATAGATTTGAGATCTTTATATACATGAACATATTCTTTAAGTACAGACCATTAAACCTTGCCTTTAATCGGGATATAAAGTTTCCAAATTATTTTTCGACATATTCTATTTCTAGGTAATGAGAGTTGAACTCAAACCGTCTCAATAAGAGGTAGCTTCATAAAAATTGTTTTATTTTTGCATCAGTGGTTTACAAAAAAAAATCAGTATTTTCCTGATTTCTTTAATTAAAAGAAAAGCAACATGGAGTTTTTGAAGGCACTCAGTGTGCAGATGCTCAGACTTATACACTTCTATTCTGTTCTTCAGTCTATGATGTTGAAAACTGTATTAACTTTCTCAATTTCTAGTTTTCTTCCTCCCTAGATGATCTAGAAGATCGATTATTCAAGAGCATTAAAAAAGTTTAATGTCTAACTAGAATTTTGAGATTATCCTATAAACATAAGTGGTTACTCTCTCTTATTTTAACCTCTTATCTTCTTTAACAACTGCAGTTTAATTACATTTGGATAAATACTGCTGCAATTTAAAGTCCTGGGAGAGAAAAATAACTTTGAGTTGTGGAAATATAAATTATTCGAGGATTATAGTTAGAGATGATTGACATGTCTGATTCTTTATAGAAAACATTTATATCATACATGAATCACACATAAATGTTTCATTATATGCTCAAACATGTATATTCTATGTTTTAATATCACTCAAGCTCTTCTTTTCCCTCCAACCCCCCACTGTAGCTAAATCCCTTGATCTTTCCAACTTGGTCATTTCTACTTCCATTTCTTATTTTCACTTTTAGTAATATTGTAAGTTTCCTTAGAGTTGCTTACAGAAGCACAGTGGGGGTGGCTGTTTACAGGAACATGGGCATTTTAACAGTAACTACTCCACTGGGGGGAAAAAGTGTTTCTCTTTTAGTAACTGTTAGTTGCATATATCCTCCAGGAAGTGGGCAGCCTTGATAGTTCACCTCCCTCAGCAATGTTGATGAGCCCAGTTTTGTGCAGTTATTATTCATGTAACCGCAATTTTTAGAAGTATAAGAGTTACCATGGTCATACCACGTACTGCCTGGAAGACATTCTACCTTCTCCTACCTATTAGGTTCTTTCTACCATTCTTCCATTATTTTTCCTGAGGCTGGGAAGAAGTCAGATAGATGCCTCATTTACAGTTGAGAATTCAATGATTATTTGTCTTGTACTTTCTAAGTCTGGATCTTGTCATGACTGTGATTTAGTCTCTAAATTGATCTCTCCGGATAGCAGTGACAAGCTTCATAAAAAGTCACTTTTCAAGACAGTTGTCTATAGGGGGGATATATGGCTAGAGCCAAGGGAGAAATTGAAACAATAATGTTCCTCCCCAGTGTGAGAGCAGGTGTATGGTTCTGACTGGAAGAGAATATATTTAAGCAAAATATTACTGGAGCCATTCCCCAGCTATGTAACCAGTGTCACAGGTATAGGCCTGAGAGGCTGGAAAGAGCAGCATCAAAAACACCATTCTGCTGTTCACTAAGAGATTGTTTCCTCTGGTGATTAAAAAGAAAAAAAAATAAGTAAATGCAATGTTCAAATGTCCTTGTTCAATTTCTGAATTGAGAAGTATCTAGGAAATTAGCAGTTTACATTTCGGCATGTCTGAGATTCCAGAGATACTTAGATCACAAGTAAACTCACATGACCACTAGATTAATCCCTTGGTAGATTCATACTATGGTGGCAACATTGAGTCCAATGGACAACAATGAACACTTCTGGGGATCATGCCCTTGATGCCTTTTTCCTTTTCTCAGAAATTCCTGAAGCCCTTATTTGTTGCCTCCTTGCTATCACGTTATGAACTACCCCTTTCTTCCATCACTTCCTTGCTAAATTGGATTGGATGCTCTGACACAATCAACCACAGTAAATCCTGTTTCTTTAAGGCATTTCTCACAAATGTCTGATAACTGAATCTCTAAGGCATAATAGAGGACTGATATATTGGAATGGGATATTAGTTTCTGGGAATGACATTTCCAATGCCTTAAATAGATTGTCTACTTGACGGGGCCTGGAATCACTTAGAAAGAACATTCTCTGCATGTTTGTGAGGCATCTTCTATACTGACTGAATTGTGATAACCAGGTCCACTCTGGATGTATATGGTATCATTTCCTGGGTTGAGGTTCTCAACTGAATAAACATAAGAAAGGGAACTCAATAAAAAGGACAAAAGAGAACTAAATAAAATGAAGAAAGATAATTAAATTAAAAACTATCTTCCTAGTTCAGAAAGGGGCAGAGATGGCTTCTGACCACTTCTGTCCTTATTCTTGTCCTTCAGCTTCTTTACCCATTGACACATCTGCTTGGTCCACAAATAATTATTTTAACTCTGCCTTGAGAAATGAAGAGAGAGCTCAGGTAACATTATCCATTTGCTAGATTATTTGACTTGGCAGTCTTGTTCCTATTCCCATAACAGCAAATATGTGGTAATTAAAAATTAAATGTGCTGCATTATTACAAGGCTGCTTTAATTACATTGCCTTAAAAACTGCTTACCTGCAAGAAGGACTAATAACTCTTATGCTGGAGAGCTGTGAGATATTTATGTTGTGTGCACATCTCTTACCACGTTCTAAACCATCAACTTTGATTTTCCACTTATGGGGTTTATGCATGTAGTTTATATATGAATTGTTTTTGTAAATGAGATGTGTGGTTTTCTTTACATTTATTCAACAGCCTTTCTGCATTTCCACTGAGTGGAATTGAATGCTTGTGAAAGTATCTTCTGTGTGTTTGAATTTGTTGGACAAGTTTCAAATGATCTCCCAGTTCTAGTATTTGTAAAAACTAAGACGGTATTTTACTTTGACTTAACAAGTATTATACTTAGAAGTGACTTCTCCCTATTTAATAATATATAAGTTTCAAAGAAGTGCCATGGGCATAGCTGTTAGACATAACAGTGCATATCTTGGGAGTAACAGAGAAAAATCTTAAATCCTCAGTACCTTAACTCTTGCATTTATAAAATTAGGGTGAAGTAGTTTTTATCCAACAGCATACGATTAGAACACAGGAGATGCACGAAGCAAGGAAAGGTAGGACAAAAAAGAAAATTAAGTATTTCAGCTAGCTTTTCTGTTGTGTTTAATAAAACTGTTTAATAAAAACTAATATAGAACAAATTAGGTAAGGGAAGGATTTACTTAAGTTTTGACTTCTAAGTCATAGACAGTCAGAGAGAGAAATCAGGGCAGGAACTAAAGAAGAAACCATGGAGGAATGGTGCTGGTTAGTGAATACTCAGCTTGTTTTCTTTTTTTTTTTTTCTTTTTTTTTCTTTAAAACATAATTGTTTATTTTTATATTTATTTCATTTTTTTGTATTTATTTTTTTTCCATTTTTTATTAGGTATTTAGCTCATTTACATTTCCAATGCTATACCAAAAGTTCCCCATACCCACCCACCCCCACTCCCCTACCCGCCCACTCCCCCTTTTTGGCCCTGGCGTTCCCCTGTACTGGGGCATATAAAGTTTGCGTGTCCAATGGGCCTCTCTTTCCAGTGATGGCCGACTAGGCCATCTTTTGATACATATGCAGCTAGAGTTAAGAGCTCCGGGGTACTGGTTAGTTCATAATGTTGTTTTCTTATATATTCAATGCCCACCTGTCCAGGACCTGGTGCAGCCCAAAATGGGTGGGGCTTTTTCACATCAGTCTTGATTCAAGACAATATCTCACAGGTGTAGCTATAGGTTAACTCTTCAAGATTGATTGCCTCTTTCCAGGTGGGTAAAAGTCAATTTGATAATAAATGTTAGCCAGCACACAAAAGGAGTAATTATGAAACTTTGGTAAAAAGACTGTGGAGACTAAATAATCCCGTGTACGTCTAAAGGTAAAGTGGCAATTTATTCGTAATAACAAATTGTTACTAATGGTAAGAAAATGTGCTCAGATCTAGTTTCTCCTTTTCAGAAGGTATGTGCAGATGCATGTATATATGGAGTACACATTCACTGTTAATGTGCACATACTGAGGGAGCATAGCCATGGCCTTTGCACTTTTACTTTGTTATTAGGCAAGATTTGTCACTTACTTGGAACTTGCCAAGCAGACTAGATAGGCTAGTGAGCCCTGGGCATCTGCACTGGAATTACAAGTCATCACACTTGTTATTAGTTTGTGTGAGTTCTGATCTTCCAGTCTTTGTGCTTGAATGAAGGCAGATTTACTGATTCACCTTTCCCTATAGAACAAGAAATAGCTTGCTTTGTGTCTTTCTTTCCTTCAAAATATTCTTTTGCCCATACATTGACCTAATCCGTTAAGTTTCTGGAAGAGGAACATGTCTACATGCTGTATCAACCATGAAATCAGGTGACTATTTGAAGGTAGGTAAGGTAAGCCCAGTGAAATTTGATTCTGGACCTACAACATTCTAATTCTCTGTAATTTAGGGCATTGAAATTAATCAGCCTTGTAGAATCTGTAACACAGATAAGGGAGGTCCCCCCCACCTGCCTTGGGAAATTTAGCTCACAAAATTTAGTCGAAGAAATCATTTCTGATGCCAAATGTGTAGAGCATTCTTACAGTTTTTAACAAACACCACATTATCCTAGACTACAAATAGTTTCAAGTGTTAACTACATTAATTCAGAGTAGACCTCATGAGTTTAGTTGCTGAAGCCCACAGGGCTGCTCTATTTCTGATGCAAATTTGAGATAGTGAGTTCCCAGTTTACTACATTTATAGTTTGGTTAAATGCCAAGCTTTCATGGCTCTTTCAGCAAGATTTATAATCTGATGAAATGGCTCAAAGAAAATTAGGGAAGCAATCCCTGATACATATGTGATTATCTTCACTACGTTTTCCAAAATTCATCATTCGGGCTTTACAATGTCATCATTACATAATCTTGATTGTCTAAGTCACTGGCCAATAATGATTTATTCATTCTTCCTCCTCCTCATCTCCAAATTTAGGTACATGTGGATGGTTCCAATTATCTAATAACAAGTTGTTTCCTTTAAGCAGACAGCTATTTCACCCACTGGGGTTTTATTAATATAAACCCATCACCATATAAACACAGGTGTGATTAAATTATGTGATTATTATCAACTACAGATGATCTATTCATTTTCATACTCTGTATACTATGTATACATGTGATTCAGATTATCAATTTCATATTATCTATAATCACCTATGAATGTGTTTTGGATAGAACAAGTTGAGGAGGGAAGATTCACCATAATGTGAGTGGCAATATTACATAACTCCACAAAAGGAGAAATATAGTTTAGTACCAGCATATATATTTTTATCTGATTTTTGATTGTGGAGAGTGACAAGCTGCTTCAAGTCCTGTCACCATGAATGCACAATGTGATGGCCTATACACTCAAACTGTGAGGCCCCCAAATCCTTCTTTCACTCCTCTTTGTTGGGTGTTTCATTATAGCCTAGGAGAAACTTAACTAATACATTAAGATTTCAAAAACTAGGGATAAACACTGAGACTGTGTTTCATAGGATGTTCTTCTAATTCAGGATGTTTCAGGAGTGTTAGAAGACCTGTTCTGAGAATTGCAGGCAGAACAAACAAGCTATTCTTCTATAATAATAATAATATAATAACATATGTAGATGAGTAAATAGAAAATGCATACAATACTTATAGGATAAACTTATTACATATGAATTAATAATGGAATATCTTTCATTTAAATGACTTAACATTTTATGTAATAAGTTATTTCATCAGAATGTGACACACTTGGAAATCAGTAATAGAAAAATCACTTCAAAATTCAATTTAAGGCAACTAGTGAGACATCAAGGAGATTTTTAAATGCCTTGACATATTCTGAGATATTATGGGATAATACAGTTGAAAACATCTGTGAAAAGTTCAATTTCTGTAGAAACATAAAATATGAAAAAAAATGTCAGTTAAAGAAAGTCCATGATTTTCTTTAATTGAAGTGACTAGTTTAACCAGCAAAAGCTAGATATCCACCTAGTAGAAAAAGCAAATCTTCATTTCTCTCAGTATCTAAATAGAAATACAGAATACTTGAGCATTTCAATAACCACAAGGCTAAAAACTAACATGTAAGAGGATATCCTTGAGGCATCATTACACTGAGCATGAATATTTACCAGATACCCAAATTAAAAAAAAAAAAAAAAAAGAAAGAAAGAAAGAAAGAAAGAAAGAAAAAGAAAAAAAAAGAAACTTCAAGAACAAAGACTTAGTAGATTTTATTTTATTTGCTTATGTGGATAAGTGCACTGCACTTGTACCGTTGGATGAAGTATCCTATTTGCTTACCTGTTGTTTTGTTAAAGATAATGAATAAAAGCAATTTATGGAAGAACAGATCTATTTCACCTTATACTTTACAGTCCATAATTAAGGGAACTATGAACAGAAATCCAAGGCTGATACCTGAAGGTAGAATCTAAAGCAGGGACCATAAAGGATTGCTGCTTACTATTGTTAGCTTACTCAGCTGCTTTTCTTATACATTCCAGCACTACCTAAACAGGGGAGGGACCATTGGGGGCTGAGCAAACATGCATAAATTAGCATGCAAAAATTCTCCGCAGACATGCTCACAAGCTAATCCGAGACAGACATTTTTTTTTCAGTTGAAATTCCTTCTTTTGATGTATGTAAAGTTGGCATGCTAATGTACATGTGTGGAAATGAGGAGTTCAGAGGCAGGCATCAGGAGTTTTCCATACTTACTTTGTGTGGGGCTATGCACAGACAGCCTGGTCCCTAGTTGAACTCGGGCCTAGAACCCTGGAGACCTGGTAGGTCACTTCCACCTATGAGGAACTACAAGTGTTAGACCACACCCCTTGTGCCCCTGGCTCCTGTCATAGCCACAGCCTCTCACAGCCTCCTGCAGAGAGCTGTGTGGCCATCAGTCATGCAGGACAATGCCCCAAGTCCTTGATATTCTGTCTGGAATCCACTCCCACAGTTACCTGGCAATAGCCACTAAGCCCTGCCCCTCCTCCCTCTCTTACTCTCTTACCCTCTTGCCTCTCTCTCTCTTGCCCTCTTTCTCCCCTCTCTCCACCTTCCCTTCTCCCCTCTCTTTGTGATGCTAGCAAACATAAGAAGGAGACACTTGCAAAAAAATAAATCAATTAAGAATTAATATCTTAAATATAAGTTCTGCACACCAAGACACAAGGGAACCCAGAAAGCAATCCCCATTTTCTGGTACTATGTGAACAGACATTTATGTTCACTGCTTATGTTTCCAGTTATAAATTTATAATTTATAAATGTTAGGATATTATTTGAGAAAATAGAAGGGTGAACACCAATAAATTTAATCAGACAGCTGAATCCAAAGGAAAAGGATGAAAGAAAGGAAGAAAAAAAGAAAGAAAAGTTAGCCAAAACAAGAGGTATGCAAGAGAGAGTGTGTATGTATGTATGTATGTATGTGTATGTGTGTGCGTGCATGTGTGTGTATGTATGTGTGTGTTTATGTGTTTGTTTAGACATGTCTACATGTGTGGGTGACATATATATGCATGGATTTTTGTGTATTTTCTATACTTGTTTATAGGTTTTACTTGAGTGTATTTGGATATGTACATGCATATTTGTATATGCGCGCGCGCGCGTGTGTATGTGTGTGTGTGTGTGTGTGTGTGTGTGTGTATGGTTAGTGGGGTTCTGTGTCTGCTTCATCACAGGGCATGGCTGATTCGGAGGCAGGACACAAATGTTTTGACCAAGCTTACCCTACACTGTCACAGGGCAGGTGTCAGGCAATGAGGGAACCTTAGGACACTGCTCGCCATTTAGGCTAGGCAAACCAATTAGTTTCTGGGATATAATTGTCTCCATCTATTCAGTGATTGGTTACAAGCACATTGGTTGTAACCAATCACTGTGATTGGTTACACGCACATTGGTTGTAACCAATCACTGTGATTGGTTACAAGCACATTGGTTACACCCAGATTTTCATATGTGCACTTGGGATCCAAACCCAAGTCTCTAAAGTTGCATGTCAAGCATTTATACCATTGAGATGTCCTCCTGGTCTCATATTGACAATGTGGAAGTACAGACCAGGAGGGAAGCAACAACTAGGTTGTTAAATAAATAAATAAATAAATAAATAACAAAACATTTCTTTGGGACAAAATAAAGCCAATTGCTTTTGCCAGGGTATTTTATTACAATAGGAAAAGAAACTAAGACAAAGTTGCCAGGATCAGGGAAATGCTTAAAAGTGTTCATTGTGCTTGTGTTTCACAAGTTTGTGTTCTCTAGTATGAGATTGAAGGACTTGGTTAAAACCATTCTTTATGCCTTTTATTTTGTCAGACTTGATCTCAATTTTTTCAGAAATAGTAGAATTATCTTGCTATTTATTTCATTTGTAATTCTAAGGCAAATTTTAAACACTTAAATAAATTTATTATCTTTGGTAAACAATTGAATTGATACTTTCATCTTTCTTTTTGGGGGGTTAATTTTTTATTGGACTAATAAAATTTATTTTAAAATATACAGCTTAGTATTGTCATTTTTCTAAGACATCAGTATTATTTATAATAGTTAAATGCCTCTTAATATACACGATATCTTTCAAAGTTAAAGGTGATATACACTCAAACATTCTTTAAAATCTATTTGGAACATTACATGGGATAGAAGTAGAAAAAAATTCTCTTATGAAGTCATCTATGAAAGAAAATTGTGACAAGTACCTGATTAGACAGATACAGTTCCATCTCCAAGGGAGAATATACAGATTAACTGTGGCTTCATAGAATGAATTGGGTAGTGTTCATTCTGTTTCTATTTTGTGGAATAGTCTGAAAAGTATTGGTATTAGGTCTTCTTTGAAGGTCTGATAGAATTCTGCCCTAAAGCCAAATGGTTCTGAGCTTTTTTTGGTTGGGAGATTTTAAAGACTATTTATACTTATTTAGGGGTTTTGGGACTGGTTAGATGATTTATCTGATCCTGATTTAACCTTGGTACCTGGTATCTGTCTAGAAAATTATCCATTTCATCCAGATTTTCCAGTTTTTTTGAGTATAGGTGTTTGTAAGGATCTGATGATGTTTTGAATTTCCCCAGCTTCTGTAGTTATGTCTCCCTTTTCATTTCTATTTTGTTAATTTGGATACTGTCTCTGTGCCCTCTGGTTAGTCTGGCTAAGGAGTGATCTATCTTATTGATTTTCTCAAAGAACCAGCTCTTGGTTTTGTTGATTCTTTGTATAGTTGTATAGTTTGCATCACCAACAGAATACAAGAACTAGAAGAGAGAATCTCAGATGCAGAAGATACCATAGACAATATGGACACAACAGTAAAAGAAAGGGAAAAATGCTAAAAGCATATATCTATATCTATATCTATATCTATATCTATATCTATATCTATATATCATCCAGGAAATCCAGGACACAATGAGAAGACCAAATCTAAGGATAATAGGTATAGAAGAGGGTGAAGATTCCAACTTAAAGGGCCAGTAGATCTCTTCAACAAAATTATATAAGAAAACTTCCCTAACCTAAAGAAACAGATGCCCATAAACACACAAGAAGCCAACAGAACTCCAAATAAATTAGACCAGAAAAGAGATTCCTCCCATCACATAATAGTCAGAATACCAAATGCAAAACAAAGAAAGAATATAAAAAGCAGCAAGGTTAAAAGGTAAAGTAACGTGTAAAGGCAGACCTATTAGAGTTACACCAGACTTCTCACCAGAGATTATGAAAGCTAGAAGATCCTGAGCAGATGTTATACAGACCCTAGGAGAGCACAATTGGCATCCCAGGCTACTATACTCAGCAAGCTTTTCTCCTTTTAATATTAATATCTATGTTCCACCTAACATACCCTGACATTATATAATGTTTGATTTCTTAAGTATATACATGCGTATAGTAAAAATTAATCACATGTTGATAATACCTCTGTCAAGAGATTGCATTTTACCATTTTGCTGTGATATGCTAATAGATAAATGCCATGCTAAATGAGCTGTGATAAAGCAATCCATAAGAGCAAGGAGCCATTAACATGCTGAAAATGATTTAGCAGTGGAATGACTTTTAATAACACAAGTGGAAAATAGTACCAAGATAGCTGAATTCCACGTGTGTTTACAGTAAAGAATATACTTAAAAGAAAATGGAAACACTTAATTTATTTTTCATTGTAATAGGAAGATTTGTTTTGGCTACAATAGATACAATCAGGTTAATTTTTTAAAATATTTTTATTTATTCTTTGACAATTTCATTGATGTATGTAATGCATTTTGATCATATTCAACCTCTATTAACTACTCTTAAAGAAGATCATCAGCCATCCACAGACATCAGACTTTCTGTTTTCAGTAGACCTTCAGCTTGTACACGTGCTTTCTAAACTGTCAACTATATGTATATGTATCTTTGGCTCTGTGGACCTTGCAGAGCCACTCAGCCAATCTACCCACAAATTAAGGAGTTGCAATTACCTAGAAAGAACCCTTAATAGGGGTTACTACAAGTTCACATATAATTTCAACAGGGAAAACAACGTGAGACAACAACTCTTTTATTCCATGTCATTTGCATTCTTGTTATAGCGTACTGATCCTGGGGATGTCAAACCTGTGAGTATAGACCAAAGTATGGGTTTAACTGTCATTCCTCAGGTGTCATCCAACTTGCTCTTTTTAGTCAGAAATTCTCATATACCCAGATATCACAAAGTGCATTAGGATGCTGCCCAGCAAGCCATAGGGACCCATGTGTCCTCGTTTTCACAGTCCTGGGATAAAAATCTTAATTCATCAAGCCCAGATTTTAATGTGGGTTCAGAAATCAAACCCAAGTCCTTTTACTTGTAAGACAATAGTTTTACCAAGTGTGTCATCTTTCTAGCTCTTGAATTTTTTATGAAGGATTTGTAGTATTTTAATTTCTGTTCATAACTACTATTTATGAACACAAATAAAGATAGAAAGGCAATTTTTAGATGCTAATGAATCTCCGAGAATTCATTGATATGTTTTCAGGTGAGATTAGTCTAAAGAAACTAGGCAAGGGCAATGCTACTTACTGCCAAGGGCAATGGCACCTATTAGAAAGTTTGTTTCTATTGAGATTGTATATGATGTTGGTCAGAATTATTTTCCAGTAGTCATACTACAGCTGCTGAAAATGCCTCCTAGATCACAGAATAATAAAACCCAATTTCAAGTAGTCCTCCTTGTGTTATGTCGATGTTGTTGCACATTTATTTTTGAGACAAGGTCTCATGTGGCCCAGACTAACCTCAGATTTGCTGTGCAGCTAAGAATGAACTTGAACTTCTAATCTTGTTGATTCTAGCACCCAAGAGTTTAGCGTATAAGTATTCACTACCACATGGGCAAAAATTATTCTTAAACCTAACTGCTAAGCATTATTCATAATAAATCATAGCAAACTAGATCCCAGTATAAAAACCACATGCACATACATATGCACAGAGATAAAACTGTAGTGTAAAACTAAGATAAACTCTCTAAGAATTTGTTGTAAATATAAAATTAGAAAACATTCTGAATTACTTAGAAATGATTAAATGCAAATTAGCATAGTATCTGTTTGTGGATAGTTTTCTTGTCAGATAAGTAAAGACAATATAATAGTAAATTATTTCATTTACAAATGTGTGCAGATATTAGAATTTTTTATGTTTTGCTGTATAAAGAAGGGAAATTATTTAAAAAAATAATTGTAATATGTGCTTCTACTGGTATGTTCATTTGAACAATGTTGTAATGACAGGAAAATTAAGTGTATAAAATTATGACTTTTAAAAACAAATCACTGTTTTTTTTTTCTAAGTATACAGTCAGTTTTGGAGAACTATGAGGTTCTGAGAAGAAGGTATATTCTTTTGTTTTGGAAGGAAATATTTCGTAGATACCTATTGAATCCATTTGGTTCATAATTTCTTTTAGTTTTTCTATGTTTCTGTTTAGTTTCTGTTTCAATGACCAGTCCATTGGTTACAGTGGGTGTTATAGTGTGAGATTCAATGTGTGTTTTGAGCTTTAGTAAAGGGTTTTTTTGTTTTTTTGTTTTTGTTTTTGTTTTTGTTTTTTTAAATGTGGATACCCTTGCCTTTACAGCATAGTTGTTCAGAAATGAGATTTCCTCTTGCCTGATTTTTCCTTTGATATGTATGAATTGTCCTTCTACATCTCTTTTGATAACTTTTGGTTGAAAGTATGTTTTATTGGAAAGAAGAATGGTTATTTCAGCTCATTTCTTGGGACTATTTTCCTGGAAAATTTTTTTCCAGAATTTGCTCTGAGGTAGAGTCTATCTTTTTCACTGAAGTGTTTTTCTTGTACCCAGAACTGTTCCTGTCTAAAAGGAATACAGGGGAAAAAATGGAGCTGAGACTGAAAGAAAGGCTGTGTAGTATCTGGCCCAAGTTGGGATAAATCTCATGGTGGTAGGCATCAAAACCTGACATTATTTCTGATGGCAAGATGTGCTTACAGAAAGTAGCCTAAGATATCTGTCCTCGCAGAGTCCATAGCAGCTGCTGACTGAAAAAGACACATATACCTACAGCCAACCATTAGACAGAAGTTTGTGATGCCCATGGAAGACTTAGGGGAAGGACTGAAGAAGCTGATGGGCATAACAACCCTATAGGAAGATCAAAACACTCAAATAACCCTGACTCTATTGAGGTCCCAGAGACAAAGCACCAATCATGGAGCATACATGGGCTGGTTGGGGTTCCCTGCCCCTGCACATATATAGATGAGGAGTACCTTGCATAGCCTCAGTAGGAAATGATGCATTAATCCTGTAAAGACTTGAGGCCCCAAAGAAGGAGGATGCTTGAGGTGAAGGGAGTATCCTCTCAGAGGCAAAGGGGGTGGGTAGATAGAGGAACAGTGAGAGAGGGAACAACAACATCTGAAATGTAAATAAATATAATAATTAATTTAAAAAGAAAAATTCAAAAAAGAAAAAATCATCAGTGATGTGTAGTTTGATTTTAGTGATTGACTGGGAATACAATACAATATTATAAGGTGCATTCAGTTTTCCCCATAAGATTTTGTATCCATGTTGATAATATATATTTGGGCAGTATCAGTGGGTTCCTGGATCAGTGAAGAATTAATTTTGTGATAAATTGTGGAAGATATCCAATGTTGACCCCTGGCTTCTACACACATGACTATATATGTGCATTCACATATAAAATATAAAGGATGATTTCTGACATGAATGATTCTGTTTATAATTCAATAATTCTTTATTTATTTTACTGTAACTTGAGTTACTTAGCACCCCACTTGATATTTTTAAATGATTTCATACACAAAATTTTAATCCAAAAACTTCAATGGAAAACGTAATGTTGAGCAATATAAACTCAGTGATAAAGGCAGTTTATGTTAACGTTTGATTAATAGAAGGAGGATGCTGAAATGAACAAGTTGATTACTTGGGGAAATGGCAGATATTTTACCATAGACCACTGAGTTAGAAGATTAGAGACTGTTTCCTTTAAGCTATTATTTCACCTTAATTCATTATAACTTTAACTAGGGATAGCAAACTTGCTTACTGAACAAAAACATTTGCTACCAAGTTTAATGGACTAAGTTAAATCAGAGTAACAAAGTCATGTAAGGAAGAAGCAAAATTCCACGAGTTCTCTCATTTCCATACCTGCACTGTGATACACTTGTGCCTATACCAATAAAACAGACATATTTACACAGAAAAAATAGATACATAAATATGATGCCTTTGAGTACCTTTGTGCCTTATTTAGTATTCTATTATTAAAATGCCTGCTTTATACACTGTAAACTAGAAAAAAAATTAAGATAAAAATTTAAAAACCGGTACCTCAACTCAACAAAGGGAGCTAATGTGATTAATATTTAATAAACACCAGAGAACAATTAGATGCAGGTATCAATATAGATAAATTAATGGACTGTGATCTAGTTTTAGGGATCTGAGAATAAGGACTGGGAAGGAGCTCTCTTGTGTTCCGAAAACATCTCTTTAACTTCCCTACCTATACAAATGTGTGTAGGTCACCGTAATAGTCTTTATAGACACACTTTCTATGTTGTTATCTTGTGATTTATGCTTCATGAAGGCATCTTTTATTTCTCCTTTTTCAACTTTACTAAGAAAATATTCTTAGTTAGAAGAAAAGTGAGGGAAAAAAAATGGAATTTTACTCCTTTCCCTGTACTTGTTTTACAATAGGATCTGACACTGGAAATATTGAACAGGCCCCATGTTAGTGCATAGCGACTTGAGCATTAAGATTTGTCCTCTTAAAGAGGCTATTATTTAGACATGAGAAAATGCAACTGTTGGTGTAGGAATTGCAAACTGCTGTTTGCAGAAAGAAGTAGTTTGATCCACCTGCTCCCTTGAGCCATCTACACAGTAGCCAAAACTGCCCTCATTTTAATTGTCATGATTTACATGGCCAGTATTTGCATAAAACATATTTTTATGGTTGCCATTTGCACATTTGGAAATTACTTGTGCAAGAACTCATGGGAATGTATCAAAAGATGGTCTAGTCGGCCATCACTGAAAAGAGAGGCCCATTGGACTTGCAAACTTTATATGCCCCAGTTCAGGGGAACGCCAGGGCCAAAAAATGGGAGTGGGTGCATAGGGGAGTGTGGGGGAGTATGGGGGACTTTTGGGATAGCATTGGAAATGTAAATGAGGAAAATACCTAATAAAAATATATTTAAAAAAAGAACTCATGGGAATATTTCTGAATCATTCTTCCTCATATGATATGAACGGCATGCAGAAAATGGGCCAAAAAAACAAAACAAAAACAAAAACAAAAACAAGAACAACAAGACACCTTTACCAACTTTCACAACTTAGGACCCCCTCCACCATAGCTTACTGGATGTTAGTGCTCTATTTATTGCCAAACCTCCTGCCTCTTGCAATAAACTCACTATGTTACTCCTAATTTCCAATCTGAAAGTGAATTTACTTAGGGTCTGTTAGTTCTCCTGTTATAATCATCTCTAGCGATTTACCCAGGTAACTACATTTCTGAGTCTCCAGTTGTTGCCAAACAATTATTATCCCAAGTGTCAAATATGAGGTTGGAGTATATTCTTGATTGGGTGAGCTTTGAGAGTTTTTGTTTTGTTTTGTTTTATTTTGTTTTGTTTTTTATTAGATATTTTCTTCATTTACATTTCATTTACATTTACATTATATGCCCTGGGGCATATAATCTTCACAAGACCAAGGGCCTCTCCTCCCATTGATGGCCAACTAGTTGCTACATATGCAACTAGACACAAAAGCTCTGGAGGGTACTGATTAGTTCTTGTTAGTGTGATCGTTGCTCCTGTAGATTTTATTAAGTTTAGTAAGTTGGGAGACAAAGCAGAAAAAACGCCATTGAACGTTCATTTTCAATTAACTCTTGTTTACTCATCAAGGTTCTGGTAACCCAGATTTAATATAAACAAGCGGTCAGTAATATTTTATTGCTAGAGCTCTGGCTATGTAGATGATTCTGGCTAAACTGATTGGTGTCATGTAGACAGAAGGAAGGAACTAATGGGGTGAGAGGGAAACTAGAGAATGTTTGCGATCACAGTTATCAAAATGCACTGTATAAATGCAGTAAATTGCCAAAGAACAAATTTTTATAAAGTTCCAATATGTCCTTCCTCAGGTAAAAATTCGGAAAGGATGCATACCTAGATATGTGATCACCTGTAAGTATGGTTTTCAGAGTGATGAGAGACAGATGGAAAAGTGAACATGGTCATACTATGCTTTTATTACTTCCTGGAAATGCATTTCTTATAAGTCATGTATATAGGTAATTGTAGTGGCTATTCCTGGTTGTCAACTTGACAATATTTGGAATGAATTACAATCCGGAATTGGAAGGCTCACCAGTGACCCTTATCTGGAGGCTTGGAGATCCTTATCTGGATCTTGGTTTGAAGATCTTGAGCCACAGTGGCTATGAATTCCAGAAGATTGAATCTCCGAGTTTAAGGAACACACCTTTAATCTGGGCTACGCCTTTCATCTGGGATTAAAGGTGTGGTGGAACACACCTTTAATCTGGGCTCCACCTTCTGCTGGAGACAATATAAGGACATTGGAAGAAGGGAGTCTAGCTCTTGCTCCTGCTCCTTCGCCTGCTTGCTGCGTGAGACTGAGTAACTGCTAGATCCTTGGACTTCCATTCACAGCTGTGACTGAACGATTGTTGGGAATTGAGCTGCCGACTGTAAGTCATCAATAAATTCCTTTATTATCTAGAGACTATCCATAAGTTCTGTGACTCTAGAGAACCCTGACTAATACAGAAGTTGGTACCAGGAGTGGTTCTAGAGTAACAGAAGTACAAGGATGAATCTTTTAAAATTCTGGAATTGGCTTGTTGATCCACCAGCACTTTCAACTATTGAAACCTCTACAGATTCTCTCCCTCCTGGGAGCTCAGAGAATTTTGAAGACCCATGGTTGAAACTATATTCCGAACTTAAAGAAGCTAATGCCCTTGATTTTCTTAATGAATTAGGTGATTCAGTGCACAAAGCTTTCTACAAGATGGGGAAAAAATCGAAAAATGATTTTACTGGCTGGCTGCTCTTAGTATCTGTGAAAAAAATGATGAATGAAAGGAAGGAGTTGTGTGATAAAATCGAAAGGCTCCAGACACAAGTAAACAATCTAAAAGTTGCTAAGTGTGTCCTTGAGGAGAATCTTCTCTCTTGTAGCAATAGAGCTCAAGTTGCAGAAAATCAAACGGAAACTCTCATTGTAAGATTGGCTGAACTACAGCGAAAATTCAAGTCTCAGCCTCAGAGTGTGTCGACAGTTAAAGTAAGGGCTCTAATTGGCAAAGAATGGGATCCTACAACATGGGATGGGGATGTGTGGGAAGACCATGTTGAAGCTGAGAATTTTGAATCCTCAGATTCTCAAGGGTTTGCCCCACCTGAGGAAGTAGTACCCTCAGCCCCACCTCTTGAAATAATGCCTTCCCCACATGAGGAAATTAATTTTGCAGAGTCTGCTCACGGCCCACCAATAGTTTCTTCTAGACCTGTAACCAGACTCAAAGCAAAACAGGCTCCTAGAGGGGAGGTAGAAAGTGTAGTCCATGAGGAAATTCGCTACACTACTAAGGAGCTTAATGAGTTTGCTAATTCATTCAAGCAGAAACCTGGTGAATATGTGTGGGAATGGATTTTAAGGGTGTGGGATAAGGGTGGAAGGAACATAAAACTAGAGCAGGCTGAGTTTATTGACATGGGTCCTCTGAGTAGAGATTCTAGGTTTAATACGGAAGCTCGCATAGTTAAAAAAGGTGTCAAAAGTTTGTTTGAATGGTTGGCTGAGGTGTTTATCAAAAGATGGCCTACTGGAAATGACTTGGAGATGCCTGATATTCCATGGCTTAGTGTTGATGAAGGGATTTTAAGACTTAGGGAAATTGCAATGCTAGAGTGGATATATTGTGTAAAGCATAATTGTCCACAATGGGAAGGTCCAGAAGATATGCCTTTCACCAGCTCTATAAGACGCAAATTGGTGAGAGGGGCACCAGCACATTTGAAGGGTTTTGTTCTTTCCCTTTTCCTTGTGCCAGATCTTAGCATTGGAGATGCTTCTGCTCAATTAGATGAATTAAATTCACTGGGTTTAGTTGGATTCCGAGGTAACAAGGGCCAGGTGGCAGCATTGAATCGCCCGAGACAAGGTGATTCTAGTTATTATAATGGACAGCGTAGACAAAAGAATGTTTATAATAACATACCCAGCAATGGTCAGCACAGGAGAGGTGAAATTTATAATGGCATGACTCGGTTGGACCTTTGGTACTGGCTAACCAATCATGGTGTTTCCAGGAATGAAATACATAGGAAGCCTACTGCATATTTGTTTGATCTGTATAAGCAGAAAAATTCTCAAACAAATGAAAGAAAGGCTACATTAGATCGTGGTAAACAGCCAAATGAAAGAAAGGCTACATTAGATCGTGGTAAACAGCAATCTCGGCCAGTGAATCAATTTCCAGACTTGAGACAGTTTGCAGATCCAGAACCCCTTGAATGAAGGGGTGGCCAGGTTCCGCTGAGGAAGGATCTTGATAAGACACTCAAAGGTTTTGCTGTTACCCTTTCTCCAGTTCTTCCCCAGAGGGACCTACGGCCTTTTACAAGGGTAACTGTACACTGGGGAAAAGGAAATAATCAGACTTTTCGGGGTCTGCTGGATACTGGTTCTGAGTTGACACTGATCCCAGGGGATCCCAAGAAACATTGTGGCCCTCCAGTTAAAGTAGGGGCTTATGGAGGGCAGGTGATTAATGGAGTTTTGACTGATGTCCGACTCACAGTAGGTCCAGTAGGTCCCCGGACACATCCTGTGGTGATTTCCCCAGTTCCAGAATGTATAATTGGGATAGATATACTCAGAAATTGGCAGAATTCTCATATTGGTTCCCTGAACTGTAGAGTGAGGGCTATTATGGTTGGAAAGGCCAAATGGAAGCCTTTAGAGTTGCCTTTGCCAAAGAAAATAGTGAATCAAAAACAGTATCGTATTCCTGGAGGCATTGCAGAAATTACTGCCACTATCAAGGACTTGAAAGACGCAGGGGTGGTGGTTCCCACCACATCTCCGTTTAACTCTCCTATCTGGCCAGTGCAGAAAACAGATGGATCATGGAGAATGACAGTTGATTATCGAAAACTAAATCAGGTAGTAACTCCAATTGCAGCTGCTGTACCAGATGTAGTTTCGTTACTTGAGCAAATTAACACATCTCCTGGCACCTGGTATGCGGCTATTGATCTGGCAAATGCCTTCTTCTCAGTACCTGTCCATAAGGACCACCAGAAGCAATTTGCTTTCAGTTGGCAAGGCCAACAGTATACCTTCACAGTTTTGCCTCAAGGATATATTAACTCTCCTGCCCTGTGTCATAATTTAGTTAGAAGGGATCTTGATCGTTTGGATCTTCCACAAAATATCACATTGGTGCACTATATTGATGACATTATGCTGATTGGACCAAGTGAGCAGGAAGTAGCAACCACTTTGGACTCATTGGTAACACATATGCGTACCAGAGGATGGGAAATAAATCCAACCAAAATTCAAGGACCATCTACCTCAGTGAAATTCTTAGGAGTCCAATGGTGTGGGGCATGCAGAGATATTCCTTCTAAGGTGAAAGATAAGTTATTGCACTTGGCCCCTCCTACAACCAAGAAAGAAGCACAACGTTTAGTGGGTCTATTTGGATTCTGGAGACAACACATCCCTCACTTGGGTGTGTTACTTAGGCCTATTTACCAAGTGACTCGGAAAGCTGCTAGCTTTGTGTGGGGCCTGGAACAGGAGAAGGCCCTTCAACAGGTCCAGGCTGCTGTGCAGGCTGCTCTACCACTTGGACCATATGACCCAGCAGACCCGATGGTACTTGAGGTGTCTGTGGCTGATAGAGATGCTGTTTGGAGCCTCTGGCAGGCTCCTGTAGGTGAATCACAGAAAAGACCTTTGGGATTTTGGAGCAAAGCTCTACCATCATCTGCAGACAACTATTCTCCCTTTGAAAAACAGCTCTTGGCCTGCTATTGGGCCTTAGTGGAAACTGAACGTTTGACAATAGGACACCAAGTTACTATGCGACCTGAACTACCCATCATGAGCTGGGTACTATCAGACCCTGCAAGTCATAAAGTGGGACGTGCACAGCAGCAGTCTATTATCAAATGGAAGTGGTATATACGTGATCGGGCCAGAGCAGGTCCTGAAGGCACAAGCAAGTTACATGAAGAAGTTGCTCAAATGCCTATGGTTTCTACTCCTGTTACAATGCCATCTGCTGCCAAACATGCGCCTATAGCCTCATGGGGTGTTCCCTATGATCAACTGACCGAAGAGGAGAAGACTAGAGCCTGGTTTACTGATGGCTCTGCACGTTATGCAGGCACCACCCAGAAGTGGACAGCTGCAGCATTACAACCCCTTTCTGGGACAACCTTGAAAGACACAGGTGAAGGGAAATCTTCACAGTGGGCAGAACTTCGGGCAGTACACATGGTATTACAGTTTGTTTGCAAGAAGAAATGGCCAGATGTACGATTATTCACCGACTCATGGGCTGTAGCCAATGGATTGGCTGGATGGTCAGGGACTTGGAAAGATCACAATTGGAAAATTGGTGAGAAAGACATCTGGGGAAGAAGTATGTGGATAGATCTCTACAAATGGGCAAAGGATGTGAAGATATTTGTGTCCCATGTAAATGCTCACCAAAAGGTGACTTCAGCCGAGGAGGAGTTCAATAATCAAGTGGATAAGATGACCCGTTCTGTGGACAGTCAGCCTCTCTCCCCAGCCATCCCTGTCATTGCTCAATGGGCACATGAACAAAGTGGCCATGGTGGTCGAGATGGAGGTTATGCTTGGGCTCAGCAACACGGGCTTCCACTCACCAAAGCTGACCTGGCTACAGCTGCTGCTGATTGCCAGATCTGCCAACAGCAGAAACCAACACTGAGCCCCAGATATGGCACCATTCCTCGAGGTGACCAGCCAGCAACCTGGTGGCAGGTTGACTACATTGGACCACTTCCTTCGTGGAAAGGACAGCGTTTTGTTCTTACTGGAGTAGATACTTATTCTGGTTATGGATTTGCCTTTCCTGCACGTAATGCCTCTGCTAAAACCACCATTCACGGACTGACAGAATGCCTTATCTATCGTCATGGTATTCCACACAGTATTGCTTCTGACCAAGGAACTCACTTCACAGCCAGAGAAGTACGACAGTGGGCCCACGATCATGGAATTCACTGGTCTTACCACATTCCCCATCATCCTGAAGCAGCTGGTCTGATAGAAAGATGGAATGGCCTTTTGAAGACGCAGTTACAACGCCAATTAGGTGGTAACAGCTTGGAAGGCTGGGGTAGAGTTCTTCAGAAGGCAGTATATGCTTTGAATCAGCGCTCGATATATGGTACAGTTTCACCTATAGCCAGGATTCATGGGTCCAGGAATCAAGGGGTGGAAAACGGAATAGTTCCACTTACTATCACTCCTAGTGACCCTCTAGGAAAATTTTTGCTTCCTGTCCCCATAACTCTAGGTTCTGCTGGCCTAGAAGTTTTGGCTCCAGAGAGGGGAATGCTCCTACCAGGAGCTACAACAAACATTCCATTGAACTGGAAGCTCAGACTTCCCCCTGGTCATTTTGGGCTTCTAATGCCCTTAAACCAACAGGCTAAAAAAGGAATAACAGTGTTAGGAGGGGTGATAGATCCAGATTACCATGGGGAAATTGGATTACCTCTTCACAATGGTGGTAAGCAAGATTATGTCTGGAGTGTAGGAGATCCCTTAGGGCGTCTCTTAGTACTACCATGTCCTGTGATTAAAGTCAATGGGAAACTACAACAGCCTAATCCAAGCAGGATGACAAAGGACGCAGACCCATCAGGAATGAAGGTATGGGTCAATCCTCCAGGAAAAGAGCCAAGACCTGCTGAGGTGCTGGCTGAAGGAGAAGGAAATACAGAATGGGTAGTAGAGGAAGGTAGTTATAAATACCAATTAAGGCCACGTAACCAGTTGCAGAAACGAGGATTATAAAGTAATATGAATGCCCATTGTAAATTTACTAATGCGTTTGCGATTGTACGAGGGATAGTTATATCATGTTAGGCGTATTTACAACCTTGTTATTGTTTCATGTGAACATGAGATATTATTTGTGTCAAGTTGACAAGGGGTGGATTGTAGTGGCTATTCCTGGTTGTCAACTTGACAATATTTGGAATGAATTACAATCCGGAATTGGAAGGCTCACCAGTGACCCTTATCTGGAGGCTTGGAGATCCTTATCTGGATCTTGGTTTGAAGATCTTGAGCCACAGTGGCTATGAATTCCAGAAGATTGAATCTCCGAGTTTAAGGAACACACCTTTAATCTGGGCTACGCCTTTCATCTGGGATTAAAGGTGTGGTGGAACACACCTTTAATCTGGGCTCCACCTTCTGCTGGAGACAATATAAGGACATTGGAAGAAGGGAGTCTAGCTCTTGCTCCTGCTCCTTCGCCTGCTTGCTGCGTGAGACTGAGTAACTGCTAGATCCTTGGACTTCCATTCACAGCTGTGACTGAACGATTGTTGGGAATTGAGCTGCCGACTGTAAGTCATCAATAAATTCCTTTATTATCTAGAGACTATCCATAAGTTCTGTGACTCTAGAGAACCCTGACTAATACAGTAATATTTCTAAAACCTACAAAACAAAACAAAACAAAACAAAACACCCAAAAAGCAAACAAACAAACAAACAAACAAACAAAAACAAACCAAAAAAAACCCAAATAGTTGTTCTGTCAAATATAACTGGAAGAGAATATTAATTTGACCCATATTTTTTTCAGTTTTGACTAAGATATATCTCATTTCTTCAATATTTATTTCTTTACTATGAAGTATCACTTCATTTCGTGGGTAACAAAGTTCAGGAAAAATAGCTTAAGAACTCAAGGACTACATGAAAATAAGTACTACATTGTAGCTTATCATTAAATAGTGAAATAGACTGAGATATATATCATTGCAAGAGAAAGCAACCAAGTTAGAGATGAGGAAGGGAACACTCAACATTTCCATGCCTATGGCTTATTTTTTAGCATTTGAGGAATGCTCAAGTACTGATTAGTCTACCATGTAGCCTCATTTACTATAAATTACTCCTCACACCTCTGGCTGTGATTGGCTCTCTGTAGCTTTTCTTTGGGTCCCCATCCATTTATCTACCTTAGCTCTGTATATAATTTGACCATGCAGGGTGGACCTGAGGCACCACAGTTGAGATGTTAAAGTCAATTGGATTAAATAGTACTAGGAGATTATTCTCATAGGTCTCATAGGGTACTTTAAAAATAGATATATCCAATTACTGTAATTCTGATGTGTCCACCATTAGGACCTTTGACAAGCTTCAGTTGTATTTACAACCTGTATTTGCCTCCCACTTCTCTGTTGAAGAGCAGCACGAAGCTGGACTTTTCAGTTTATCAAAGAAAATTGCACGCATTTTCCAAAGGCAAATTGCAGAGCAGTGGCATTGGATGATGAATAGAAAACTGTATAATTTAGAACACACTGTGATGTGTGCCCACTCATAACTTCAACATAAATTACATCTTAAACATTATTGGGAAACTGCAGGGATTTCAAAGGGCTCTGTTGCTGAAAGGGTTGGAAACAGAAGTGAGCTTTCTCATGTCCAAAAGGAGAAATTCACACCTTAGCAGCTCAACCTTGATTTAATCCTGAATTTCCCCAGTTGCCAAATTCAATTCATTAGGCTATCCATACCCAAAGTGTACAGAAGTGACTATCATACATCTTCTTCCCCATGAGTCTCACCAAATAGGTCAAGGGTTATCAGGAACTCCTAACTATATACTGTTTGTTGAGTAGAAGAAGGACTTGCTTTCTATAATATACATATTTGCAGAGATAGCTCAATGGGTTAAGTTCTTGCTATGCATGCATGAACATTTGAGTTTGGTCCCAAGAACCAACATACTGCAAGAGAGATATTATTAAATAAAATAAGAGTCTGAAGAGTCAGTCTACCAACAAATCTAGCACAATTGTTTGGATGAGCATTATTTATAAATAAGCATTGGGGTTGGAGGGAGAGCATGAGATAGAAGCATACAATTAGTGGAGATCTAAATACTTTGAGGCCGTAAACTGATTTCCTATAGAAGATTTCCTATAAGGCCTGGAAAGGAAGTTCGTAAAAATAAGAATTTGAGAGTGCAAGGCATGAAAGTGATTGCAATAGGGAGGCTAGAGAAAATGTGTTTTGTTCTTGATTCTCTTAATTAATGTGCTCATGCATGCTATATCCCAAAAAGTCTAAACTTATCTAAATGTGAGTAGTCACTAATGGTTTTATAAGGTGATGTTCTAGAAACCCATAATTCTTTAAAGACTGCATTAACCATTTTTCTGTGTGAGACACTTACAGAAGAAAACAGCACAAAGAACCAGAACCACAAATTCTCATAATTCACAGAACAATTAAACCTAACTACATGGGTGGTCCCAAACTAGTGTTTAGAACCTTCTCCCAGGGGATGCCCATTCCATTTATTTTCATTTTAAGAGAAAGCTTCACATATCGTGTATCAGCCTCTCCAATTCTGAAATTGCAGGGTATCACCACCTCAGTCTGGTCTCTTTCTCTCTCCAAATATGTTGACTTAAAACCAGCCCTCCAAAAACTGCATATGCACTTAAAATTTACTTTAATTCAGCATGGTTAAAGCACAGACCTTATTTTCTTATTTCTTGATTTTAAAAGTGCTTCCTGCCATGTAGTGGAATAAATGTCAGATGCGATAACCGGAGGTAGTTAGTTTTACAGAAGAGAACAAAGGAAGCAGAAATTTAAAAGGGGGTGATGGTTATTTTATTTTTATGTTTTCCTTTTATTGAAAATTGGTTCTTTTCTCATAAAATATCCTCATTACAGTTTCCCTAATCATCCCAGTTCCTCCATATATCCTCTACTTTCTGGATCCACTCGATTTCTGTCACTCAAGTAGAAAGAACAGGTTTCTAAGAGATAACATCCGAACATAGCAAAATAAAATACATTAAGATGAAGCAAAAACTATCATATTGAAGTTGGACATGGCATTCCAATAGGGAGGAAAGAGTCCCAAGATCAGATACAAGAGCAAGATGCGCACACATTCTCATAGACAAGAGTTCCATAAACATTTTTAGTTAATAGCTGTATTATATATGCAGAGAACTTGTTGCATACTTATCTAGGCAATGTATGTGTTGCTTAAGCCTCTGTGACTTCATGTGTATCTTGCTTAGTTTATTCAGAGGTCCTTTTTCTCCATATCATTTGGCTCTTCTAATTTCCATGAGATTCGATGAGCCGTGAAAAGAGAAGTATGATGTAGGCCTAAAACTTAGACTTACTACTTGCATAATGTTTGGCTGTACATTTATACATCTGTCTAAAAGTATTTTCCTATCTACTAATGGAGGAAGTCTCCCTGATGACTGGATAAGGCATTGATCTAGATGTGTAGCAGACATTAATGTGGAATCATTTTATTAAGGCTCTTTTTTTTTTTCACTAGTAGTGTTTGGTTATACCCCGATTTTCTGTTTTATCTGGTGTCTCCTTTATGGTTACTTTAACACTGTCTTGTACTGATTCTGTCTCAAAAAGTGGGCCTCAGGTCAAATCAGACATTGGTTGGTTATTCATATAAGTTCACTGCTACCATCTCCTTAACATTTTACAGGTAGGACAGATTGTAGGTCAAAGATTTTTGGATTAATTGGTGTCCAGGTTTTATTTTTGGTAGCCTGCAGAGTATCTCCCCACACCAAATTATCAAGAATATAAAGGTGAAGGTTTCATGTAAGTAACATAGTATGACATATCCATATTCAGTGAATTTTGTGGACGTTGTCCTTGGCAATGGTTCAGTTTGAAGATAGCAGCCTTTTGTCTTAACAACAACCTGTGTGGTTAGGGGATATCCATGGGAACTTCTTAGACAACAACTTAATTAGTTTATTTATTTATTATTTTGTATTGGATATTTGATTTATTTACATTTCAAATGTTATCCCATTTCCTGATTTCCCCTATGGAAAGCCCCCAAACCCATCCCCCTTCCCCTTCTTTTATGAGGGTGCTTCTGCACCCACCCATTCTCTCCTCCCTGCCCTGTCATTCCCATACATTGGAGAACCAAGCCTTCACAGGATCAAGGGTCTCTCTTCCCATTGATGCCTGACAAGGACATCCTGCGCTACATATGCTGCTGGATCCATGCAAGCATGTGTACTCTCTTGTTGGTGGTTTAGTCCCTGGAAGCTCTGTGGGGTGGGGGTAGTGGTGAGGGGTCTGTTTAGTTGAAATTGTTATTCTTTCTATGGGGTTGCAAACACTTTCAGCTCCTTTAGTCCTTTCTCTAATTCTTCCTTTGGTGACCCTGTGCTCAGTCCAATGGTTGACTGCAAGCATTCTCCTCTGTATTTGTCAGGCTCTAGCAGAGGCTATCAGGAGACAGCTATATCAGGCTCCTGTCAGCAAGCACTTACCAACATCAAGAATTGTGTCTAGATTTTGTGTCTGTATATGAGATGGATTCCCAGAGGGAGCAGTCTCTGGATGGCCTTTCCTTCCGTCTCTGTTCCACAGTTTGCCTCAGTATTTGCTCCCATGAGTATTTTGTTCCCCTTCCAAAAGGGACTGAAGCATCCATATTTTGGTCTTCCTTCTTGAGCGTCATATGATCTGTGAATTGTACCTTGAGTATTCCAAGCTTTGGGACTAATATCCATGTATCAGTGAGTGCATACCATGTGTGTTCTTTTGTGACTGGGTTACTTCACTCAGGATGATATTTTCTACATCCATTTGCCTAATAATTTCATGAAGTCATGGCTTTTAATAGCTGAGTAGTTCTCTGTTATGGAAATGTACCACATTTGCTGTATCCATTCCTCTGTTGAACGCCATCTAAGTTCTTCCCAGCTTCTGGCTATTATAAATAATGCTGCTATGAACATAGTGAAGCATGTGTCCTTGTCATATGTTAGAGCATACAAACTATTCTCACTAGTGAAAGCCTTGCTTGGGAACAAGAGATGACCAGTTCAAACCCCATAACAATGATTCTTCATTAGAATCATTTTCATATAGGAACAGGAGGATATGACCTCCTGTTGGAAAACTACATATGGAGTTCCCAAAAGTTTGGCACCCACATAGGAGCTCCGAGGTGTGAAGCAATATACTTAGCACCTTCAGTTTACTATGGACTTGATTCTTTCTAGAGTTGCTTAAAATGAACAGTATTAACTTGGTTGACATTAAATAAAAAGGGTTTGTGTCCTTTAGGTTTTGCCACTAGGAGTGTAACATAAAGGTGTCAGGAGGTCCCCACTTCTGAAAGATCTAGGTAAGCAGCCTTCCTGAGTAGGGAAAATCAAATGGCTCCTGAACTTCAGTGGCTTCAGAATGAACTTCAGAATGATCATAAGCTACAACTCCATTCTCATGAGACTCATTCCTATGTTTGCCTCCATGCCTCTTCCTGTTTCCTTTATATTTCTGAAAGGATGTTTGAAAGTCATGTATTTTTATAAATGGACTTATTTATTAAAAGAAAAGCACATGGTCTAAAAGGAAGTTTGCTTTTCTTTCTCTCAAATCCAGTATGGATTCATCTTAAGTTTTTTGTTTTTTTTTTTTTTCAGGTGATCCATGCATTTATTTAAAAATATTTAGCATTCATTATGGTCTAGACTCTGTTATAAGTTGGGTTGTTGTAGAATACACAGATAATGTTGTGTCTGGCCAGTAGATCACAACCTGGGTTCTAGCCTGGAAAGGCATTTTGGAAACCTGGAAGAGAAGGGGGGCTGGGCTGCGAGAGATAAGGAAGGAACCAAGACAAAGCTCTCTGCTCAGGGTTCAATTTTTTACTCTTTCAGCACTCAGTTATAAAGGAAGGGGGAGTGGCCCAATTCCCCGCCAAATAATCTTGGAGTCCAGTAGCAGGGTGATCACGTGATGGCTTCTGAACAGCAAAGCAGCATGTTCCAGCAGTAGGCATGGCAGAAAGTTTGAGCAGGAAGCTCCACCCCTGAGCAAGCAGGTTTCAGGCTGGGGGAGGGGAGACTACAGTAGAATACACATATAAGACTCTGGGAATTCACACATATATTGAATGCATAAAATAAATAGGTGAGCAAATAAAATAAAATAAATAGGTTACATCATGTAATGATTAATATTCACTTCACCTACACATCAACAGTGCACCTACTACAGATTATTGGTTTTTTTTTTTTTTTTTTTGAGATTTGGGTTTTTTTTTTTTTTATAATTATTATTAAGTATTTTCCTCAATCACATTTCCAATGCTAAACCAAAAGTCCCCCATACCCTACCCTCCCCCACTCCCCTACCTACCCATTCCCACTTTTTAGCACTGGCCTTCCCCTGTACTGGGGCATATAAAGTTTGTGTGTCCAATGGGCATCTCTTTCCAGTGATGGCTTACCAGGCCATCTTTTGATAGAGTCAAGAGCTCCTGGGTACTGGTTAGATCATAATGTTATTGCACCTACAGGGTACCAGATCTCTTTAGCTCCTTGGGTACTTTCTCTAGCTCCTCCATTAGGGGCCCTGTGCTC
This sequence comes from Mus musculus, assembly GCF_000001635.26. NCBI lineage: Eukaryota > Metazoa > Chordata > Mammalia > Rodentia > Muridae > Mus > Mus musculus. The sequence goes on from NC_000067.6 coordinate 114,615,888, forward strand.
CATGCAATAGCTGACTGTGAGCATCCACTTATGTGTTTGCTAGGCTCCGGCCTAGACTCAAAAGAGACAGCTATATCACGGTCCTTTCAGCAAACGCTTGCTAGTGTATGCAATGGTGTCATTGTTTGGAGGCTAATTATGGGATGGATCCCTGAATATGTCAGTCTCTAGATGGTCCATTCTTTTGTCACAGCTCCAAACTTTGTCTCTGTAACTCCTTCCATGGGTAATTGTTTCCAATTCTAAGGAGGGGCAAAGTGTCCACACTTTGGTCTTCTTTCTTCTTAATGTGTTTTACAAATTATTTCTTATATCTCAGGTATACTAAGTTTCTGGGCTAATATCCAATTATCAGTGAGTACATATCATTGAGTTCTTTTGTGATTGTGTTACCTCACTCAAGATGATGCCCCCCAGGTCCAACCATTTGCCTAAGAATTTCATAAATTCATTCTTTTTAATAGCTGAGTAGCACTCCATTGTGTAAATTACCACATTTTTTTTTATCCATTCCGCTGTTAAGGGGCATCTGGGTCCTTTCCAGCTTCTGACTATTATAAATAAGGCTGCTATGAACATAGTGGATCATGTGTCCTTCTTACAGGTTGGGACATCTTCTGGATATATGCCCAGGAGAGGTATTGCTGGATCCTCCAGTAGTACTATGCCCAATTTTCTGAGGAACCGCCAGACTGATTTCCAGACTGGTTGTACAAGCTTGCAATCCCACCAACAATGAAGGAGTGTTCCTCTATCTCCACATCCTTGTCAGCATCTGCTGTCACCTGAAATTTTGATCTTAGCCATTCTGACTGCTGTGAGATGGAATCTCAGGGTTTTTTTGATTTGCATTTCTCTGATGGTTAAGGATGCTGAGCATTTTTTTCAGGTGCTTCTCAGCCATTCGGTACTCCTCAGGTGAGAATTCTTTGTTTCGCTCTGAGCCCCAATTTTTAATGGGGTTATTTGATTTTCTGGAGTCTACCTTCTTGAGTTCTTTATATATATTGGATATTATTCCCCTATCTGATTTATAATAGGTAAAGATCCTTTCCCAATCTGTTGGTGGCCTTTTTGTCTTATTGAAGGTGTCTTTTACCGTGCAGAAGATTTGCAGTTTCATGAGGTCTCATTTGTCCATTTTTGATCTTACAGCACGAGCCATTGCTGTTCTATTGAGGAATGTTTCCCCTGTGCCCATATCTTTGAGGCTTTTCCCTACTTTCTCCTCTATAAGTTTCAGTGTCTCTGGTTTTATGTGGAGTTACTTGATCCACTTAGATTTGACCTTAGTACAAGGAGATAGGAATGGATCAATTCACATTCTTCTACATGATAACCACCAGTTGTGCCAGCACCATTTGTTGAAAATGCTGTCTTTCTTCCACTGGATGGTTTTAGCTCCCTTGTCAAAATTCAAGTGACCGTAGGTGTGTGGTTTCATTTCTGTGTCTTCAATTCTATTCCATTGGTCTACTTGTCTGTCACTATACCAGTACCATGAAGTTTTTATCACAATTTCTCTGTAGTAAAGCTTTAGGTCAGGCATGGTGATTCCTTTTATCCTTGAGAAGAGTTTTTGCTAACCTAGGTTTTTTGTTATTCCAGATGAATTTGCAGATTGCTCTTTCTAATTCGTTGAAGAATTGAGTTGGAATTTTGATGGGGATTGCATTGAATCTGTAGATTGCTTTTGGCAAGATAGCCATTTTTACAATGTTGATCCTGCCAATCCATGAACATGAGAGATCTTTCCATCTTCTGAGATCTTCTTTAATTTCTTTCTTCAGAGACTTGAAGTTCTTATCATACAGATCTTTCACTTCCTTAGTTAGAGTCATGCCAAGGTGTTTTATATTATTTGTGACTATTGAGAAGGGTGTTGTTTCCCTAATTTCTTTCTCAGCCTGTTTATTCTTTGTGTAGAGAAAGGCCATTGACTTGTTTGAGTTAATTTTATATCCAGCTACTTCACCGAAGCTGTTTATCAGGTTTACGAGTTCTCTGGTGGAATTTTTAGGGTCACTTATATATACTATCATATCATCTGAAAAAGTGATATTTTGACTTCATCTTTTCCATTTTGTATCCCCTTGATCTCCTTTTCTTGTCTAATGGCTCTGGCTAGGACTTCAAGTACTATGTTAAAGAGGTAGGGAAAAAGTGGGCAGCCTTGTATAGTCCCTGATTTTAGTGGGATTGCTTCCAGCGTCTCACCATTTACTTTGATGTTGGCTACTGATTTGCTGTAGATTGCTTTTATCATGTTTAGGTATGGGCCTTGAATTCCTGATCTTTCCAAGACTATTATCATGAATGGGTGTTGGATCTTGTCAAATGCTTTCTCAGCATCTAACGAGATGATCATGTGGTTTTTGTCTTTGAGTTTGTTTATATAATGGATTACTTTGATGGATTTCCACATATTAAACCATCCCTGCATCCCTGGAATAAAACCTACTTGGTCAGGATGGATGATTGCTTTAATGTGTTCTTGGATTCAGTTAGTGAGAATTTTATTGATTATTACTGCATCGATATTCATAACGGAAATTGGTCTGAAGTTCTCTATCTTTGTTGGATCTTTCTGTGGTTTAGGTATCAGAGTAATTGTGGCTTCATAGAAAGAGTTGGGTAGAGTACCTTCTAATTCTATTTTGTGGAATAGTTTGTTCAGAACTGGAATTGGATCTTCTTCGAAGTTCTGATAGAACTCTGCGCTAAATCCATCTTGTCCTTGGCTTTTTTTTTTTTTTTTTTTTGGCTGAGAGACTATTAATGACTGCTTCTATTTCTTTAGGGGATATGGGATTGTTTAGGTCGTTAACTTGATTCTGATTTAACTTTGGTACCTGGTATCTGTCTAGAAATTTGTCCATTTCATCAAGTTTTACAGTTTTGTTGAGTATAGCCTTTTGTAGAAGGATCTGATGCTATTTTGGATTTCTTCAGGATCTGTTGTTATGTCTCCATTTTCATTTCTGATTTTGTTAATTAGGATGCTGTCCCTGTGCCCTCTAGTGAGTCTAGCTAAGTGTTTATCTATCTTGTTGATTTTCTCAAAGAACCAAATGCTCATTTGGTTAATTTTTTGAATAGTTCTTATTGTTTCCACTTGTTTGATTTTGCCCCTCAGTTTGATTATTTCCTACCCTCTAATCCTCTTGGGTGAATTTGCTTCCTTTTTTCTAGAGCATTTAGATGTGTTGTCAAGCTGCTAGTGTGTACTCTCTCTAGTTTCTTTTTGGAGGCACTCAGAGCTATGAGTTTCCCTCTTAGAAATGCTTTCATTGTGTTCCATAAGTTTGGGTATGTTGTGGCTTCATTTTCATTAAACTCTAAAATGTCTTTAATATCTTTCTTTATTCCTTCCTTGACCAAGGTATCATTGAGAAGAGTGTTGTTCAGTTTCCAGGTGAATGTTGACTTTCTATTATTTATGTTGTTATTGAAGATTGGCCTTAGTCCATGGTAGTCTGATAGGATGCATGGGGCAATTTCAATATTTTTGTATCTGTTGAGGCCTGTTTTGTGACCAATTATGTGGTCAATTTTGGAGAAGGTCCCGTGAGGTGCTGAGAAGAAGGTATATCCTTTTGTTTTAGGAAAAAATGTTCTGTAGATATCTGTTAAGTCCATTTGTTTCATGACTTCTGTTAGTTTCACTGTGTCCCTGTTTAGTTTCTGTTTCCACGATCTGTCCATTGGTGAAAATGGTGAGTTGAAATCTCCCACTATTATTGTGTGAGGTGCAATATGTGCTTTGAGCTTTACTAAAGTGTCTTTAGTGAATGTGGCTGCTCTTGCATTTGGAGCATAGATATTCAGAATTGTGAGTTCCTCTTGGAGAATTTTATGAAATCCTTTGATCAGTATGAAGTGTCCCTCCTTGCCTTTTTTGATAACTTTGGGTTGGAAGTCAATTTTATTCGATATTAGAATGGCTACTCCAGCTTGTTTCTTCAGACCATTTGCTTGGAAAATTGTTTTCCAGCCTTTCACTCTGAGGTAGTGTCTGTCTTTTTCCCTGAGATGGGTTTCCTGTAAGCAGCATAATGTTGGGTCCTGTTTGGGTAGCCAGTCTGTTAGTCTATATCTTTTTATTGGGGAATTGAGTCCATTGATATTAAGAGATATTAAGGAAAAGTAATTGTTGCTTCCTTTAATTTTTGTTGTTAGAGTTGGCATTCTGTTCTTGTGGCTGTCTTCTTTTTGGTTTGTTGAGGGATTATTTTCTTGCTTTTTCTAGGGTGTGATTTCTGTCCTTGTATTTTTTTTTTTGTTGTTGTTGTTATTATCCTTTGAAGGGCTGGGTCATGGAAAGATAATGTGTGAGTTTGGTTTTGTTGTGGAATACTTTGGTTTCTCCATCTATGGTAATTGAAAGTTTGGCCAGGTATAGTAGCCTGGGCTGGCATTTGTGTTCTCTTAGTGTCTGTATAACACCTGTCCAGGCTCTTCTGGCTTTCATAGTCTCTGGTGAAAAGTCTGGTGTAATTCTGATAGGCCTGCCTTTATATGTTACTTGACCTTTCTCCCTTACTGCTTTTAATATTCTCTTTTTATTTAGCGTGTTTGTTATTCTGATTATTATGTGTCGGGAGGAATTTCTTTTCTGGTCCTGTCTATTTGGAGTTCTGTAGGCTTCTTGTATATTCATGGGCATCTCTTTCTGTAGGTTTGGGAAGTTTTCTTCTATAATTTTGTTGAAGATATTTACTGGCCCTTTAAGTTGAAAATCTTCATTCTCATCAACTCCTATTATCTGTAGGTTTGGTCTTCTCATTGTGTCCTGGATTTCCTGGATGTTTTGAGTTAGGATCTTTTTGCGTTTTGTATTTTCTTTGATTGTTGTGCCGATGTTCTCTATGGAATCTTCTGCACCTGAGATTCTCTCTTCCATCTCTTGCATTCTGTTGCTGATGCTCGCATCTATGGTTCCAGATTTCTTTCCTAGGGTTTCTATCTCCAGCGTTGCCTCTTTCTGTTTTCTTTATTGTGTCTACTTCCCTTTTTATGTCTTGGATGGTTTTATTCAATTCCATCACCTGTTTGGTCATGTTTTCCTGCAATTCTTTAAGGAATCTTTGTGTTTTCTGCCTGTTTAGCTGTGTTCTCCTGTATTTCTTTAAGTGAGTTTTTAAAGTCCTTCTTGATGTCCTCTACCATCATCATGAGATATGCTTTTAAATCCGGGTCTTGCTTTTCAGGTGTGTTGGGGTGCCCAGGACTAGGTGGGGTGGGAGTGCTGCGTTCTGATGATGGTGAGTGGTCTTGATTTCTGTTAGTAGGATTCTTATGTTTACCTTCGCCATCTGGTAATCTCTGAAGCTAGTTGTTATAGTTGTCTCTGGTTAGAGCTTGTTCCTCAGATGACTCTGTTAGCCTATATCAGCAGACCTGGGAGACTAGCTCTCTCCTTAGCTTCTGTGGTCAGAGTATTCTCTGCAGGCAAGCTCTCTTCTTGCATTGAAGGTGCCCAGATATCTGGTGTTCGAACCTGTCTCCTGGTAGAGGTTGTGTTCCACTCACCCGAGGTCTTAAGTTTCCGTGGAGGGTCCTGTGAGGACTTTGTGGGTGTCTGGAAACTCTGCGCGCAAGGCACTTTGGTGCTGGGGTGGACAGGAAGGGACTTGTGCCCCTGTTTAGGCTGGGTTACCTGCTTCCCTAGTTAATGCAGTCTCAGGTCCCGTGTGATTGGATTGGAGCAGATGCTGTGTTCCATTCACCAGAGGTCTTAGGATCCCGTGGGTGATCCTGTGTGGGTCCTTGTGGGTGTCCGGAGACTCCGCAGGCAAGGCACCTCAGTGCTGGAGTGGACTGGAAGGGACTTGTCCCTACTACAGATTATAAACTGCTTCTTTTCCCTTTTTTATTAGATATTTTCTTTATTTACATTTCAAATGTTATCCCCTTTCCTTGCTTCCCCTCTGAAAATCCCCTATCCCCTCTCACCTGCCCTTGCTTTCCAACCCATCCACTCCCATTCCTAGTCCTGGAATTCTCCTATAAAGGGGCATAGAACCATCACAAGACCTAGGGCCTCTCTTCCTATTGATGACCGACTAGGTCATCCTTGTCTCCATATATAGCTAGAGTCACATGTCTTACCATATATTTTCTTCGATTGGTGGTTTACTTCCAAGGAGCACTGGGGGTACTGATTAGTTCATATTTTTGTTCCTCCTATGGGGTTTAATTAATTAGATTCAACCAGTAGAACACATTTTGTTTGAAACAATACCCCAATATTGTCTAATGCATATTATGGTAATTTTAAAGTTAAACAATAATAAAAAACAATTAAATAAAACTAAAAACTTTCTTATAAAATTGAGACTGCAACTGGTCTCAAATTTATTTTTTAAATGTAATTTAAAAAGAAAAAAATCCATACATGATCCCCTAAATGATCCTTATGCTGGACTGTATCATTCTTGGTTATAGATTCCTGGACACTGATATCAACAGCCCTAAGGAACGATCTTAAGAAAATTTATCTAACGCATTAAAAACAAGAATTCAGGAGTCTAAAAATCATTAAATTCTAAGGACTAGAGAAATATCTCACCTGTTAAGAACTCTGTATATTTGTTCAGAGGCAGCACATTCAAATTACCAGAATGTATATGGCATCTCACAACCATCTTTACATCCAGTTCAGGGGATCTGGTGCCTTCTTCTTGGCCTGTGTGAGCACATACATACATACATACATACATACATACATGCATGCAAAACATTCATAAACTTACAATTATAAAATAAGACTTCAAAATGATTTAAGTTTTAATGGAATTAATTATATTTGTTAAAGATATTTCATCTAATTTGAAATATTTTCCCAATAATTGTTTTTTTAAATAGAATGATCAATATCTGCATGAGCAAAATACATTTAGATATTGCTTTCAATCAAACATTATGCAGTCATCGTAGGTTATCCTTTAAAATAATGTAACAAAGTGGGAATAACTTATTTATTTGCTAATTATGTGGGTTTTAGTAAGAATTTCCCTAGAAGTAGACTCTGAAGAAGGATTTGTTATATAAAAAGTGGTCATGAAGCTGGTGAGATACCTCAGTAGATAAGGGTACAAACTATATGGGTATGAAGAATCAAGCTTGAATAATACAGTTTAACCTATAAAATCTCTCTCTCTCTCTCTCTCTCTCTCTCTCTCTCTCAAACACACACACACACACAAACACACACACAGACACACACACAAGCGCGCACATTCAGAGAAAGAACGACAGAGACAAACAGAAACAGAGAAATATGTAAATAAAACATTTTAAAATAATACTGAGACTAGTCAGCACAGACTACACACAAATAGAGAAAGCATTGTGATCTGAGTATGATGATACATTTTTCGTAAGGCCTTAAATGGAGCATGAGCTTTTTTGTCTCAGGACATTTACCTACTAAAAAATTTATATGAACATGTTTTGTAAATAATTGACATAAGAGTGATAATTGCTGTGAACAACACAATTTATGCAACATGCATTACTGGAGAACTATTACTCTCTCCATTTGCCCAGGGTAGTACTTGTTAGAGTTACTGTATCCACAAACATAGTCAAGCAATCTGGTTCCAGAATAGGTATATAAATATATTAAGTTGAACTTTATAGTCTTATTGTACAGTGGAAAAGGAGAGATTCTCAAATTACAGAAATAAAAATTTGTCATGAGGGGTTATAAAGGTCAATAAATGGTGCAGATATAAAAATACAGCAAATGGAATTAAATATGCCACAAAACATGTGTTAGTATTAATAGTTTATAGTGATTTGTTTTTCTCTTAAAAAATTTTATGGATAAATTTAAATATTGTATGTTTTTATGGAAATAAAATCTTTACAGATTTATGTCAAAATATATATTTTGAATATGAATGTAATTATATATGTATGTGGATATATTTTTCTGTTTGTGTTTGTGTATTTGTTCATGTGTCTAAATGTGCATATATATGAAAATGGAGAGATGGCTCATTGGTTAAGAGAGTTTGTTATTCTTTCTGAAAGTCAGAGTTGAGTTCTCAACACCCAGGTCAAGTGCTTAATAATTTTTTATAACTCCAGCTTCAGAAGATCTGAGGATTTCTTTAGATTCCATGGGAACCTGAACACATATATACACACAGCTACATACTCATACACAACATTGAAACAAATATGCTTAGAAGAATATTTATAGGAAATGTTTTATGATATATTATCAAATTTTATACAGAAAGGAATAGATAGAGATGTTATGATAGCGAAATGTAAGTGTATCTAATATGTACATATACAGTGAATATGATACACATATGATTAGTATACATCAAAGTGTTTAGTGCCTCTATTACATTAAATATTGAGATGAGGTAGAGGCATACATATAATTCTCAAAATGCTAAAAATTGGGAGAAAATATGGATCAATAAAGAAAACATTGCTTTTCAAATATAAGGGCCTACATTTTTTGTTCAACAATCATGGTTTTGGGTTTTTTTTTTGTTTGATATTTCATTTTGTTTTATTTTTTAAAGTGGTTTATGCTAATATAACTGGAACAATGGAAAGAGGAAGATTCCTGAAAGCTTACTGGCCACTCACCATACCTACTTGGCAAGTATCAGACAAGGGACAGAACCCATCTCTAAAAAGAAGATAGACATTATCTAAAGAATGAAGTCAGTTGCTGAGCTCTGGCCTCTAAAAGCACATGTACACACGCCTATACACTGATGTGTACCTTCATCCACATGAACATACATACATTCATGCCCACAGGCATGCAAACTTCAAACTGGATCGTGCTTTTTCAGTTGGGAAATTGTGCCATTGACAAGCTTTGTCAATTGCTGAGTGGAAACATTTAGGTGAAAACCACTGAACTCTGCATGCTATGTGCTTTGATGGCAACCATGTTTTCAGGAGGGATTGATTGTGACTCACATGTTGTCAGTCATTAACACCCTTTCTACGATCAGAAAGTATTTACTCCTACTCTGCCTTGAGCATCTACTGATTTTGTACATACATGGGAGGTGTTAGATGCCTCCTAGCCCTTGCACAAACTGCAAGGACCTCAAAGGCACCCTCTATTTCCATTAGGCCCAAATGAAGGGACTCTGCTTGGCAGAACTTCTTCAAAGAGCTGAATCCAAGATCAAAATTCTAGTAACAGCAAAGGGGAATGTCCTCCAGATGCACATGTTTCCCTTTTAATTGCAGGACTCATGCAGCTTTTATTTTCTCAATTTTCTTTTTATGAAACTCCCCTGTTGCATCAATGTTTCCAAAATTGATTTTGACCTTCTGGCAAGATTTTAATTTCTCATGCCCCAGTAAATGTTCTTTGTTGAACAATTTATTCTATACAGTCATTATTCTGTTTATAGATAGCATAATCTTGCTCAATGTAAGTATTTACCACATGTTAATTACACTGACACTGGTCACTGAGGCAAGAGCCTGAGCAGGGGAAGTAGCACCATTTCCTGCTGGGACATGAATTTGGAATGACACTGTGATTACTATTAGGCTCCTGCAAACTGGAGGTTAACCACTGTGCACTTTTGCCTTCTTTGTATAGTTTATATGCCATCCATCCCATCTGTGTCTCATTTTCCTGTGTGCATACAGTGAGATGACGGCAACTTTGAGGGTAAATTTGCTAGGGTCAAAGCAAGGTCTGAGTAGAATAAATGCAGTAGACTTTTACTATTAGTGGTCTTAGGATGTTTCCTTAATTTTGGTAGAAACATAACATTAATTTATAATAAGTAAGAAAGTTCAAAATAGAAACTAGGTATGGTAGCAAACTTCTATGATTCACCACTGAAGAGACTGGAATGGGAAAATTGCTGTGAGGTTGGGGCTACCCTTAATAATGTAGCAAAAATGAGAAAGAGTGAGATGGGGAGATGGGTCTTTCAGAGGACCAGCTTTGGTTCTTTCAACACATATGACATAGCTTACAACCATTCCATATGACATGATGCCCACTTATGGCCTCCACAGATTCTTGCACATACACAAATATGTGCACAGATACATGCACACATGCTGTTGTCTGCATGCACATGTAAATAAGAAAATTTTTAACTAAGTAAAATGAGTGAGTACGAGATCATGTAGCCCTACATGAGACACTACCCTACCCCAAAATTTAAAAAAAAAAAATGAAAGAAAAAGAAAAAACTGAAAGATGGAAAGAAGAACAAGGGGAAGATGGGTAAAGATAAGGGAAGGAAGAGAGACAAGGGGAAAGAAAGAAATTTTAGTTTTCAAGCAGAAAAAGAAATGATGTTTCTTACCTGCAGAGGAAATCACAGCCCCCTCCTTTGATTGAATTGTGGCAAGCAGTCACTAGTTAACTCTGTTATTAATGACAATCTTTGTCCATGTTCTCTAGAACTATACTTTAGCCTTACTCTCCTGAAAAAGGTTGTAGATACATGCAAAACTCTGTTATACACAGCTACTTGTACCCTCTCTTCCCATAGGTAGAGCCTTTCTCCAATTCTTTTCTCACATGTACAACCACTGGCTCCTAGAGTTGACTTCAGACTATCTCACCACACCTGTAACCCCTGAGCATTCTGTTATGCAATGTAATGATCATATTATTTTGTCACACTCATTTGTATATGAAATATTTTACCATTTATCTCTTTACTGTGTTCTCTTTATCCCATCTGCTATAAATTTTTAACACAACAGTTAATTTGCTGAAGTTTATCTGCTATATTTCAATTTATTATTTTTTTAATATTGATTTTATTACGTATTTTCCTCAATTACATTTCCAATGCTATCCCAAAAGTCCCCCATACCCTCCCCCCCCCACTCCCCTACCCATCCATTCCCAACTTTTGTCGCTGGCGTTTCCCTGTACTTGGGCATATAAACTTTGAATGTCCAATGGGCCTCTCTTTCCAGTGATGGCCGACTAGGCCATCTTTTGATACATATGCAGCTAGAGTCAAGAGCTCCGGGGTACTGGTTAGTTCATAATGTTGTTGCACCTACAGGGTTGCAGATCTCTTTAGCTCCTTGGATACTTTCTCTAGCTCCTCCATTGGGGGCCCTGTGATCCATCCAATAGCTGACTGTGAGCATCGGCTTATGTGTTTGCTAGGCCCCGGCCTAGTCTCACAAGAGACAGCTATATCAGGGTCCTTTCAGCAAACACTTCCTACTGTATGCAATGGTGTCATTGTTTGGAGGCTAATGATAGGGTGGATCCCTGGATATGGAGTCTCCAGATGGTCCATCCTTCTGTCTCAGCTCCAAACTTTGTCTATTTAACTCCTTCCATGGTTGAATGGTTCCAATTCTAAGAAGGGGCAAAGTGTCCACACTTTGGTCTTCCTTCTTCAGTTTCATGTATTTTGCAAATTGTATCTTATATCTCGGGTATACTAAGTTTCTGTGCTAATATCCACTTACCAGTGAGTACATATCATTTGAGTTTTTTTGTGATTGTGTTACCTCACTCTGGATGATGCCCTCCAAGTCCAAACATTTGCCTAGGAATTTCATAAATTCATTTCTTTTAATAGCTGAGTAGTACTCCATTGTGTAAATATACCACATTTTCTGTATCCATTCCTCTGTTGAGGGGAATCTGGGTTCTTTCCAGCTTCTGGCTATTATAAATAAGGCTGCTATGAACATAGTGGAGCATGTGTCCTTCTTACCGATTGGGACATCTTCTGGATATATGCCCAGGAGAGATATTGCTGGATCCTCCAGCAGTACTATGTCCAATTTTCTGAGGAACTGCCAGACTGATTTACAGAGTGGTTGTACAAGCTTGCAATCCCACCGACAATGAAGGTATGTTCCTTTCTCCACATCCTTGTCAGCATCTGCTGTCACCTGAATTTTTGATCTTAGCCATTCTGACTGCTGTGAGATGGAATCTCAGGGTTGTTTTGATTTGCATTTCTCTGATGATTAAGGAAGTTGAACATTTTTTCAGGTGCTTCTCAGCCATTCAGTATTCCTCAGGTGAGAATTCTTTGTTTAGCTCTGAGCCCCAATTTTTAATGGGGTTATTTGATATTCTGGAGTCCATCTTCTTGAGTTCTTTATATATGTTGGATATTAGTCCCCTATCTGATTTAGGATAGGTAAAGATCCTTTCCCAATCTGTTGGTGGCCTTTTTGTTTTATTGACGGTGTCTTTTGCCTTGCAGAAGCTTTGCAGTTTCATGAGGTCCCATATGTCAATTCTCGATCTTACAGCACAAGCCATTGCTGTTCTATTCAGGAATTTTACCCCTGTGCCCATATCTTCGAAGCTTTTCCCCACTTTCTCCTCTATACGTTTCAGTGTCTCTGGTTTTATGTGGAGTTCTTTAATCCACTTAGATGTGACCTTAGTACAAGGAGATAGGAATGGATCGATTCCCATTCTTCTACATGATAACCACCAGTTGTGCCAGCACCATTTGTTGAAAATGCTGTCCTTCTTCCACTGGATGGTTTTAGCTTCCTTGGCAAATATCAAGTGACCATAGGTGTGTGGGTTCATTTCTGGGTCTGCCATTCTATTCCATTGGTCTACTTGTCTGTCACTATACCAGTACCATGCAGTTTTTATCACAATTTTTCTGTAGTAAAGCTTTACGTCAGGCATGGTGATTCCTTTTATCCTTGAGAAGAGTTTTTGCTATCCTAGGTTTTTTGCTATTCCAGATGAATTTGCAAATTGCTCTTTCTAATTCGTTTTGAAGAATTGAGTTGGAATTTTGATGGGGATTGCATTGAATCTGTAGATTGCTTTTAGCAAGATAGCCATTTTTACAATGTTGATCCTGCCAATACATGAGCATGGAAAATCTTTCCATCTTCTGAGATCTTCTTTAATTTCTTTCTTCAGAGACTTGAAGATCTTATCATACAGATCTTTCACTTCCTTAATTAGAGTCACGCCAAGGTATTTTATATTATTTGTGACTATTGAGAAGGGTGTTGTTTCCCTAATTTCTTTCTCAGCCTGTTTATTCTTTGTGTAGAGAAAGGGTATTGACTTTTTTGAATTAATTTTATATCCAGCTACTTCACCAAAGCTGTTTATCAGGTTTAGGAGTTCTCTAGTGGATTTTTTAGGGTCAGTTATATATACTATCATGTCATCTGCAAAAAGTGATATTTTGACTTCTTCCTTTCCAATTTGTATCCCCTTGATCTCCTTTTGTTGTCGAATTGCTCTGGCTAGGACTTCAATTACAATGTTGAATAGGTAGCGAGAAAGTGGGCAGCTTGTCTAGTCCCTGATTTTAGTGCAATTGCTTCCACCTTCTCACCATTTACTTTGATGTTGGCTACTGGTTTGCTGTAGATTGCTTTTACAATGTTTAGGTATGGGCCTTGAATTCCTGATCTTTCCAAAACTTTTATCCTGAATAGGTGTTGGATCTTGTCAAATGGTTTTTCTGCATCTAATGAGATGATCATGTGGTTTTTGTCTTTGAGTTTGTTTATATAATGGATTACTTTGATGGATTTCCATATATTATACCATCCCTGCATCCCTGGAATAAAACCTACTTGGTCAGGATGGATGATTGCTTTAATGTGTTCTTGGATTCGGTTAGCGAGAATTTTATTGAGTATTTTTGCATTGATATTCATAAGGGAAATTGGTCTCTATATTTGTTGGCTCTTTCTGTGCTTCAGGTATCAGAGTAATTGTGGCTTCATAGAAAGAGTTGGGGTGAGTTCCTTCTACTTTTGTTTTGTGGAATCATTTGTGCAGAGCTGGAATTAGATCTTCTTTGAAGGTCTGATAGAACTCTGCACTAAACCCATCTGGTCCTGGGCTTTCTTTGTTTGGGAGATTATTAATGACTGCTTCTATTTCTTTAGGGGATATGGGACTGTTTAGATCATTAACCTGATCCTGATTTAACTTTGGTACCTAGTATCTGTCTAGAAATTTGTCCATTTAATCCAGGTTTTCCAGTTTTGTTGAATATAGTATTTTGTAGAAGGATCTGATGGTGTTTTGGATATCTTCAGGATCTGTTGTTATGTCTCACTTTTCATTTCTGATTTTGTTAATTAAGATGCTGTTCCTGTGCCCTCTAGTGTGTCTAGCTAAGGGTTTATCTATCTTATTGATTTTCTCAAAGCACCAACTCCTCGTTTTTTTAATTCTTTGAATAGTTCTTCTTGTTGCCACTTGGTTGATTTCCCTGAGTTTGATTACTTCTTGCAGTCTACTTCTCTTGGGTGAATTTTCTTCCTTTTTTTCTAGAGCTTTTAGATGTGTTGTCAAGCTGCTAGTGTGTGCTCTCTCTAGTTTATTTTTGGAGGCACTCAGAGCTATGAGTTTTCTTCTTCGAAATGCTTTCATTGTGTCCCATAGGTTTGAGTATGGTGTGGCTTCATTTTCATTAAACTCTTAAATTCTTTATTTTCTTTCTTCTTTCCTTCCTTGACCAAGGTATCATTGAGAAGAGTGTTGTTCAGTTTCCACATGAATGTTGGCTTTCCATTATTTATATTGTTATTGAAGATCAGCCTTAGTCCATGGAGGTCTGATAGGATGCATGGGAAAATTTCAATATTTTTGAGGCCTGTTTTGTGACCAATTATATGGTTAATTTTGGAGAAGGTCTCGTGAGGTGCTGAGAAGAAAGTATATCCTTTTGTTTTATGATGAAATGTTCTGTAGATATCTGTTAAGTCCATTTTTTTCATAACTTCTGTTAGTTTCACTGTGTCCCTGTTTAGTTTCTATTTCCACGATTTGTGATTGATGAAAGTAGTGTGTTGAAGTCTCCCACTATTCTAAAGTACCTATCATTTAGTCTACCTCCTGAATTCTTGTGAGTATAGCTGAAAGAAAAATATCAGCTCAGAAGCCCAAGACCAAGTTCTCTGGTCAAAGGAGATTCATATTGTCCAAAGGGACAGAGGGCAGGGAAAAAGAGACAAGAATAGAAGAAGACGACAAAGACTTAAAAAATAAGGGAAAGAAGGCAAGCATATTTGTCCTGAATGAGAAAGGACTTCCTCTGAATTGAGGACATGATGTTGGTTCATAGGCAAATAGTAGTTTATAAAGTTAAAGGAAGACACCATTTGTTAGAATGAAATGTTTAAGGTTAATTGAGCATGTTAATTAGGTGAGAAAAAGGGGGCTTTGGATTGCTGGACTTCAATATTTTGATAGCTGGACTTTGGTAGACTCAGATGGAGGAAGTGGCCAAATAATGAATGAATAAATTTATGTAATCTAATGAGTTTTCAGCAAGGTATAGTGAATCAGGGAGAAGAGGCATGTTTATAAGCTGCCTCAAGTCCTTTCTTAAACTCTCTAAACAGCCCTGGTGAGTGTGGACTTGCCTGAAGTGAAGAAACTTGTCTATTCTCCCAGTTCCCCTGGCTTGTTTGAACTTTCCCAGTCTCATTTATTTCTCATTAGAGAAGTGTACCTTCCTGCCTGTCTAAGACATGGGGGTTTCTCATGAGAATCGTTTTGCCATTGTAAAAGTGTCTACCTTGCCTGTTACAGATGATAATTTTTCAATTAAGCCTTTCTTTGTCTACATCATGATTAATTTTAATATGACAGCTCTAGTTGTTTGAGATTTTTTTCTTGGAGAGATACAACAAAAATATTTCTACTCAGCCGAAATGGGGGATCCACCGGAGAACAAACTAATGCATATACCAATGCCCAACTTGGTGAATCAAAGTTAGTGGGTTTATAGCAGTATGGGTAAGGGATTACTTATGGGAACAGGGATAACTCAAAGGCAGCTGTATTATTGGAACTCACTGCAGGACATAGAGATGGCTTCATAGGTGTGACTGAGACTCTCATCTCAGCTGCTCTGTTGTTCAGTCAGATAATGCTTTCATAGCCATGGGTTGGTATGGGGACATGTAGTAGATCCTTTAAGTTTTAGCTATCCCAGACAATGAAGGCTTTTTACTTCTTGAGTCCTATAAGACACACACTTCTTGAGAGACATGTTTCACTTCTGAGACAATCATTACGTTATCATCTCTGTAAGCAAAAGTGGATGAATAAAAGAAGCTCCATACTCTGTCCTAACTTGAAGGTATCTCTCTGTTTAGTAGAACTTGGGAAGAGCTTGGACATCATGACTCACAAAGAAAGCCAAGAAAATAAAATTCTTTATCATCTTCATTTAGGTTAGATAATGACTTTCTCATTGCTGAACTCAATTATGGGTGAGTAAACAATTATGGTTGGTGCTTTGTTGCTATTAGAGAAAGCCACTATGTTTACCTTGAGTAAAGAGGCTGGGGCTGGCAACACTGTGTTCATGTCAGTCTAGATGAGAAGAATGTGGAAAGTCTTATTTATTTTGTGTTTGTCCATAGTATGCCGAAGGAAAGATAAAAAATAATGGATTTTAATTTGTTAAATAGCTAGAGCAGAAGACTCAGAAAGCAGCAAGACCTTTTAGTAAAATCATCACTACTCAATAGAAGAGAAAATTCAAGTTCCATATCTTCTCCAGGATGACAGTAAATGAAGGAGCATAATCATACCACAAATCCCAATATTTCAGTTGCTAAGAAACTCATTCAATAATCCATGTGGCTCCATGGAAATTGCAGTAACAAGGAGAACCAAATATTGGGAAATTTATGGCAATATTTCAAATGGCAATACAGAAAAACAGGGAGAAGCTTTGGTGATGTTTTCCACTAGCGTTTTGTTTTGAGAGTCTTTATTCCACAGCTGGCCTGGAACTCTCCATGTGGCTAAAGATGACATTGTACTTCTGGTCCTCCTACTTGTACTTCACATCGGAGATATGTACAAGCACACCTTTTTAATGTAGTATTTGGAATAAAATCCAAGATTTTGACAATGTTAAATAAGCAATCTACCCACTATATAAATGGAGATATATCCTCCAGACTTATTGTGTCTTGTTTTAATAAATGTCTTTGAAAAATCTAATTTCTTAGAAGTCACATTGTTTTCCTGAGTATCTAGACAAGAAAGAGCTTTAGTCAAAGATAAAAGGTTGGGATCTCATTACAGGAACAGGTGCAATGGTTTACCTGTTTTTAGGAAAGGGTGCTCAGTCATCCACATGCTTTATTTGTTACAAGTCAATCATAGCAAAGAATCTGGTTCTGTGCATTTTGACTTTATAAGGGCAGATATTTTCAAACAACTTGCCATTGGGTATGTATTTATCCCATATTTAGTCTCAGCCATGATGGAAACTTGTATTTGAAGGAGTCCTGTATAAACATATAAAAAAACAAGACAGATACAATTAGGTAAACACAGAAAGGCAACATAAGACCTTAAGAGAGTTCAGATTCCATCAATTTCTTATGGAAAGGATGTCTTAGTTTCATTTCCTATGTGTGTAATAAAAGTACTCTGACAGGCAGAAATTAAACAACAAAGGATTATTTTATAAAACTCACAGTTCAAGAAACAGTTCAAGCTTGTGAGTCAATGCAGCAGAAACCATAAGCTTCCATTTACATCATGTGCATAATCAGAAAATGTAGATAATATGAGTTCCATGAAATGCATGTTTATAGCAAACTTTCTCATCTGTATACAACTCATCATCCCCTTCCCAAAGAAGGATGTTACCCACAGTGTCGAGTCCAACTCAACCAGCAAGGAAAACGCAACCACCGGTTCTTCTTAAAGCAGTTTACTCAGGCAGCTTCTCTCTTCTAAATCCCCTGCCTCTCTGGTTACAAGTGTTTTTCTCCCACTCCAGCCACAACCACGCCCCCACCAATCACCACAGGTCACATCACCTCACCAGGCAGGCTTGCTCAGCCAATCAGGGATTAAGGGCGGGCCATCCACCAAACATGGGCTTGTTTACTGCCTGGAATAGATTTCTGTCCGGCTGGCCAGGGAGTCAGGAATGGCTTCCCACACCACAGTATATGGGTCCTCTCATCCCAATTAGTGTAATCAAGATTATCCTTCATAGGTATACTTAGATCCCCAGGCTCCCAGGTGATTATAAATTTTGCCAAAATGACAGTTAATATTAACCATAAAAGTAATGACATATAGGACATCTTTGAACTTTGAAATAAAACTACCAATTATACGCAATTTCATAAAGTTTGGTGATGTCAGAGTGTGGCATCAGAAATTTCCACAGAGCCTTAAGGTGACCTCAAGACCTTGGCCTCCATAGAGAGAAATTTAGAGAGCTGCTCTTTGAGTTCTTTGACCATCATGAAGCCATCTGAAATGAACATGTTCCCCTTGCTGAAAATCAAGGAGCTGATGTTCAACTTCTTTCCCTTAATTTCCTGTGAAACATGGGACTGATCCTATGATGCCACCTCAAAATGATAGGGACTTGATCATCAACACCCACAAAAACGCCAGGGTTGGTGGTATGAGCCTATAATGCCAGTGCTGGGGAGGCAGAGACAGGACCATCTTAGGGCCTATTGGCCCGTATATAGCTAACATAGCTGAAATTGTGAACTCCTGAATCAGGGAAGGATCTTCTTTCTGAGAGATGGTTAGTGATTAAGACTACTTGCTCCTAGGAGTTTGATTCCTAGTGGTCTTCGGTGACTCTCGGGTAAGATGTTTATTGAATATGCTTTCTTTTCTTCAATGTTTTGGGTATCTTTGTCAAATATTAAGTGCTACATCCACTCAAGTAGTGACAAGCACAACAGGCCCCTAAAACCTGGGCGCTGTCCTGAGGAGAAAAGTTTACAGAAACTTAGTCTCCTGGGTTCATGGCATCCTGTATAAAGAATGCTCCAGTGTCCTTGCTTTAGTTGGTAAACAGATCTGTGTGCTTTCCCTTAATATTGCTTTATTATAAGTGCTCCTAAGGATTGATTTTTTGACATATAGCTAAGTTAGATTCTAGGCAGTCCTTGATCTGACCCTGGGCATGGATAGCTAAGTCACTGGCCTGCACAGAAATTTACCATTATCTAGGAAGAAGGAAGTTTGTAACCTAAGAAGGAACCAGAGTAAATAATTAGAACTATAGATAGCTGAGTTACACCCATATACAAGTATTTACAATGGCCTAGGGGGAAGGTGGACTATACAGTAGACTAGAATAGGAACTATGGCAAGGGCAGGAAGCCCTTGACCCTGGTTTCTAAGATTAAGCGGGACCTTAGGTGGAGCTGTTTTTGATCCCAGTTGTTAACATTGAATTTTATCCCAGTTGGTTCTTGCCAGTCCTTCCCTGTTTGCACTCCTCTGTTTTGTGTAAGAATCCAGTAACCTCTTTGTACCTTGCTGGTGTGTCACCCAACTTCCCTATTTTCTTCTGTATAAAAAATTTGATGCTCAATTTGACAAATTGCATTCAGATCCAGCACCAGCACACTCTCATGTCTGAGTCTGTCTGTCAATTCCCACTGACTCCATGTCCACCTGCAACCAGAGACCCATTCCACGCAGATGGGACCCAACAAGGCAATAGTCTGTGGCAATTAAGTGCCTGAAAATATATATACTCTTGCTAAGCCTTGAATTTTGTTTCATTTGTCTACATCTCTGTTTTTGTTTTAGTATCATATTGTTATTATTAATATATCTTAGCAATATTTCTTAAGATCTGAAATAGTAATCTTTTCAGTCTTATTTTTCTGAGGTTGTTTATGTTAGGTCCCCCAAAATCTGTATAACTATAAATAAGATCAAATTGCAAAATAGAAGGACATTTAGTGGTTAGATAAAAAGCCAACATTACTTAGGACCTTGTGAAACTGGTTCTGTCCAGTAAAGAGAATTCCCTTGCCTCTGAAGAAAGGGAGTAGTTGGCTTTCCGTTGACTTATACCTGTGGCAACTATCAGCATGTCAAAGTCTAAATGAGCCTCCAGGTTCCCTCAGTCCCTACTCATATATACTTATTATACATTTCAATGTCCATACTTACCCTCCTGCCCCCATCCACCACCCTTGAGTTACTCTTTCTTTTTATAACCCACATGATTTTAACATTCTGCCTTCGGCCATGTTCTTATCTCTCTCACAGATGGGCCTTGCTGAGTTAAAAAAAAAATGAAGACATGACTGTACCAAGGTATAGAGAGAAGGTTTATTGTAGATATGAAGCGAGTACAGCCAGGGGCATCTGGAAGAGTCCAGACTATATCAGGCCAGAACACTAAACAAACTAACAAGAGGAGGCCAGTGGAAAATGAGCGATGAAGAGAAAATAGGAGAGGAAAAATGATAGCTAAGTGGCCAGAATTGAGCCTGGACACCAAAAGTCCAAGAGAGGCAAGAAACAAGAGGACACATAGCCAAGATGACTGGATTAGATAGAGATCAGAGAAACTGAGGGAAGGGAAGTGAAAATGTTTAGGGTAGGGAGTGGTATATTCCAGTCAATATGACTCCTTAATAGATAGGGAATGAGGTAGCTTAAATGTAGTACATTGATCTGGTCCTGCTTGCATTCAAATGCTAAACTCTATACCAACAGATCAGGTTGTTCAAGATGAGCAGATCCTCACGTATACAGCTTAATTGAAATATCATATGCACACACTCAAAAGCCTGAGCCCACCACAGACAGTTTCATTAATAATCAGACCAATTGTCAGGATATATTAGAAAATGTGGATTGAATTGTCAACATTCTCAAATTGAAGAGATTTTGCCCAAAAACTATTGATAAAGCAGCTAGAAGTCACTACTGACTTTCTACCAGACTGTCATACAATATTTCATGATGTCAACCCTGCTAAATATCCTTAAAATAATACAAAGTATGTAGGCTTGAGTAATTTCTCTAAAAAGAGTAATATTTTATATTCAACTTTATAGTGTATTCATTGTTTGTGACTGCCCTCATGTAGCCTTGACTGACTTCATACTCATTATTTAGCAAAGAATGACCTTGAACTCCTGGTTCTCCTGCCTCTACCTCTCTAGTTCTTGGATTATATGTTTGCACTAACCCAAACAGTTTATGCTGTGTTAGGGCTTATTCATCCCAGAAAACATCTTACCAACATAACTTCACTACTAGCCCTATATTTTCTAGATTCCAGTCTAATTCTATAAATATTCAGTTCTATATCATTTTTGTTAGGATTTAATGGCAGGGTATCTTGGAGGGTATGGGATAAGGTATGCTACAAGAGATCACACCACACAACAGATCTCACACAAAAGGTTTATTGAGGGAAGCCAGAGTGAAAGGTCATCTTGGAGTGGTAATATGAAAGAGAGAGAGAGAGAGAGAGAGAGAGAGAGAGAGAGAGAACAGACAGATAGAAAGCAGGAGAGAGAGAGTATACTGGTGCTGAGTCCCTGAGGGCAGGCTAATAGAGTGCCTAATTTCTAAAAATTTTCACTGTAGTACTTGTCATATGAAGGTTTGAACTATGCTCTTTACCTCATATATGCACCAGAATCTGTACCAATATTTTCTATGATTCCCTCTATATTTTTTGCCAGTATTCCGGTCCCCAGTCTTCTGAGTTGTTGTTTTCTCTATTATTATAAGACATGTCTTTGACTATAATATGATTTTTTAGTACAGTTAATTTTGTTTCTGTGGAGAAGAGGAGGAGGAGGAGGAGGTGAAGGAAAAAGAGTAGGAAGAAGAGGAGAAAGTAGAAGAAGAAAAAAGAAGATGATAAGGATGAAGGAGTATGAGGAGGAAGAGGGGAAGGAGAAGGGGAAGAAGAAGAAGAAGAAGAAGAAGAAGAAGAAGAAGAAGAAGAAGAAGAAGAAGAAGAAGAAGAAGAAGTGGTAGAGGAGGAAGGAGGAGGAAGACTGGAAGGATGGGGAAGAAAGAAAGAAAGAAAGAAAGAAAGAAAGAAAGAAAGAAAGAAAGAAAGAAAGAAAGAAAGAAAGAGACAGAGAGAGAAAGAAAGAAAGAAAGAAAGGAAGGAAGGAAGGAAGGAAGGAAGGAAGGAAGGAAGGGAGGAAGGAAGGAAGGAAGAAAGAAAGAAAAAGAAGGAAAGGCAAAAAGAAATTAAGTGAAAAGGGTATATTATGTTTGGTTTACAACTTCAGTTCATAGAACTTCACTACACAGAAATTAAGCCAGTAAATTGATACAGTAGTCAAACCACATTGACATAAATGCACACATTCTTAATTGTGAGATAGTATTTGATACTATTATACAGTCAGTCCAGGCCCCAAAACTAAGAATCATGTTATTTAATTTAGGCTGGATTTTCCTACATCAATTAAAACAATCAAGACAAACCACCCATAAACATTCCTACAGCCCAATCAGAATCAAATAATACTTCACTGAGACTTTCTTCACAGGTGATTGCAGGTTGTGTCAAATTAACAATTAAAGCTTATCATTACATGTTACTAAGAAAGGAGAGAGAGACCAACCAGCAACCTTCTCCTCTGCACTTTTCACTATTTTTGTTGCTCAAAAGCTAGAAGTGGTTGAGTATTTGTCTATGCATGTGGAAAAATAAATTGTTTCTTTTTCTAAGTTTGGCCTTACTCATTAAACTGGATTGTTTGTTTGTTTTTTTAGCTTCCCACATAAACTTCCCTCAGGGATAGCCTTGGGTAAATCTATGAGGTTCTCCTCTATCCCAGATCTTCTTGCTTGTTCTCTTTTTCACTCTGTAGAAAAGTCTCATTTACTTTTGCTGCTTATGTAATCTCCCTCCTAAATATCTAATTAGATATGTGCATGAAAACATGCCCCAATTTGCAATTCAAAGGACACACTACTGTGACTGTGACCTTTTTTCTGTTAAAACTACAAGAGGATTATAACACAGGGTTACACACTGAAGCAGAGATATATTGAAAATTAACAGAAAGTTGTTTGTGATACACAAAATAAAATATGTCTTTCTCTGTCGTTTTGATACTTTTAGCTACATCTTCATTTTCAGGTCACTATATATTTTTTGAACATACTAAAATGATACTTTATGGGGCTGCAGAGACAGTTCAGTGAATAAGAGCTCTAGTTGCACAAGCATGTAATTGGTTTGGAAATTGGTGTTTGGGTGTGTTCTTTGCCTAATCCAGATCTAGATCCAGAGAACACCCTGCTTTTGTAGGCCCCTTCAAGCAAATTACAGGTAAATCTCAGTTTTCCTCTGGGCCTTAGCAATCGCATGTTTCCCATCCCCTGTTAAAGCAAAATATCCAATCTATAAAAAATTTATACACAATTTATACACAATGGCTAAATGAGCTAAACTTAGTTCAAAACAGCAAAGAAGCAAGTGTGCACTCTTCAGAAAAAAAAAACAGGCTGAGTACAGTAGGTGTAGTGCTTACATTCTCCTATGCCATGCATTCCCTCCTCTGTGCCACCTGTGGGGCATACACCTCTGGAAAGGACCAGGCTTTTCTCAGACGTGCTGTTTACTTACAGTTCAGTGGGTTATTGTGGGGAGTTGCAGGCTGGTATCCAGTCGAGCTGAGGTCTTAACCCCGATGGTCATAATTCACCTACATGACACAGTAGGCATTCCCTCATGCTCCTGGAATTCCAGGCCCTGCCTAAGGTACCACCTCTCAAGCCCCCACAAGAGAAACATGGTCAATAGTCACAGCAATAGCCCAAGCTTCTGACCTTCAGGCTAAACTCCTCCCCAGTTACATAGCAATAGTGAAGAGCATAAAAAGCGGTGCTCAGCCCCTACCTCACTCTCTTACTCCTTTGTTCCTCTACCTCTCACTTCTTTTACTTCTCTCTTCTCTTCCCTTTCTCTTTGTCTTATCTCTTCTCCCCTTTCTCTTTGTCCTCTCCTCTCCCCTCCCCTCTGCTCATCCTCCTCGTCCTCCTTGTCCTCCTCCTCCTCTTTCTTCTTCTTCTTCTTCTTCTTCTTCTTCTTCTTCTTCTTCTTCTTCTTCTTCTTCTTCTTCTTCTTCTTCTTCTTCTTCTCCTCCTCCTCCTCCTCCTCCTCCTCCTCCTCCTCCCCCTCCTCCTCCTTCTTCTTCTTCTTCTTCTTCTTTTCCTCCTCCTCCTCCTCCTCCTCCTTCTTCTTCCTCTTCCTCTCCCTCTCTTCCTCTCTCTTCTCTCTCTCTCTCTCTCTCTCTCTCTCTCTCTCTCTCTCTCTCTCTCTCTCTCTCTCTTCCCCCTTCTCTCTTTCCCCTACATGTCTATAATAAAACTCTTAAACCATAAACTGTCTCTGCTCTTTCAAGTTCCGCTGCATACTCTGGCTAATATTCGGAACTTCTTTCCCTATTTCCTCTCTCCAACAACCCTGGTGGCTTTAGCAAAGTAGCTCTGGAGGGGTCCCCAGGTAGGCTGCCCCTTGGCCACCCCCTGAAGAGTAGGATAGAGGAATGCCCCCCAGGATGTGTGGATAGGGTAGGTAGCTGTCCTTCCACGCCTGACTGACCAGAGAATAGGGAAACTTTGGTGGGGTGTGGGTATATTTTTCCTTCCATTCTTCCCCAGGGCCCCGAGCACCCCCCATTATTTTGTTCCCAAAAACAGGTCACAGAGGGATGGTTACAATAGGTTATAGGTAGGTGCATAATATTCAAGAGTTTGTAGAGGGGTTGGTTTCTTGTAAATTTGCAAATTGCACCAGTGGCAAGAATCAGTGATTTGTGCATATACTTCTGTCTAAGGGGGCCTTGAAAGTGGTTTAAGGTTGCTGAATCAGTGTCATCCAGCAACCCTACCACCATCAGTTGTTATTCATGTCTTGTTTTAAGGAGTCTGTTGGTCATACTCTTACAGAAAATGAATTAATATCCCCTGAGTGACTGTCTATGGTAACGTGTCATGGGAATAATAATAAATGAATTCAGATCATACTCTGTTTTATAATGGCAGAGGCAGGAATCCATGCCAGGCACATAGATTTGCTAGCTACTATCTTCAAAACTGCTTTTAAAGACATATTACAATATAAAGGCTGTTTGTGTGTCTTTCATTCATGTACATAAATCATGAAGGCAGGAAGTAACCTCACACCAGGGTTTAATAAATGAATAATTTTATAGGCACATGGTACCACACCACAGTTAACCAGTCATATAGCAACATGTATGTTAAAATAACTGGGTATGATCTAGACCAAGTACAGCATTGCTCCCTGGTCAATTTATTTATGAATATATTTTGAGTATGAATCTTATTTCTAGGAGCATAGGGCTGAGAGGAAGAAACAGACCAAATATTTATACCCAAAGCTATGTTTCAAATTCAAGCAAAAAGTGTCCATCAGCTAAGCATAAGCTAAGTAAAGCAATGAAGTAATGTTTGCCCTTATAGAGCCTCCCGAAAGAAGGCAGCTCCTCTCTGCAACTCTGCTGTCCTGAAGAATTTAGATTCTCTTGCCTCTAAATCTTCAGAAAATGAATTAATATTCCCTGAGTGACTGTGTCTATGGTCACTTGTCATGGGGATAATAATAAATGAATTCAGATGCTAATGACAGTTTTCCTAGGAGGAGCTCTTCTTTGATTCAATAAGACTGAAACCCATGACAGCAATTGTAGGGGAACATTTTGAAACTGTGCTTCAGAATTCAGATGAGCTGAGAAGCCTCCTAGTGTGCACCATCTGGCTGGCAGGAAGACTTTGGAAACAGAAATATAAGTGCATATAATATGCCACAGACCCTCTGGGTCCCTTTGTTTGTGTGGAACGGGTCTCTAGTTGCAGGTCTCTGGGCAAGGAGTTGGTGAAAATGACAGACAGATGCACACAGGAGATTGTGTAGAGTCTGAATGTAATTTGTCAAGTTGAGCATCAAACTTTTTATACAGAAGAATAACAAGAAACCAGGTGAGATACACCCACTAAGTTACAGTGACACAATAGAAAAGGAATGTATACATCAAAAGAAGGCAGGGACCAGGCCACTGCCACTAAGAATGGAACCAGGTGTAAAGCTAGTCTATTGTTAAGCCTGACACCAGGGTTTCTGCTCTAGCTGACCTTCTCATGAATAATGCAATACCACAACCCCCCTATTTCCTGTGCCCTGATAATTTCTTGTATGAGTGTAACTTTTAAGTATCTGTGGAGAATCTCCATTTGTCAGAAAAATTCACCAATGTGCTTCTAATATGCAATGTAGCCTGTACTGAAGATTTCTATCTCAGTGGGATTCCCTAGCTCTTTCATGGTAAACCCACCTATTAGCTAGGCCAATTGTGTACTCCTTTGTTTTGATGAGGCTGGTTGCTGTCCTGAGTAAACACTCTGCAGAACAGCTCTGAGCTGTGGCTCCATCCTTTGTGATGCTTAATTAGTTACTGAATAGGTAACTTTCTTACTGAATTCCAGTTTGACTTCAAGAATTTTCTGAGACATTGGAATACTGTCAAAGGCTTATTTATGTCAGAATTCAATCTTAAAAGGAATTTATAATAAGATAATACTAAAAGAGAGCACCTGGATCCATACACCAGTCTAACGCGGGGATAGGGTATGAGTATATGGGTTAATGAGAAAGCCAAAGTTCCAGGAGGTGAGTTTCTGTGAAACTTTTGCCTTGTGAGTGCTTTCAGGCCTCTCGGCCTGCCAAGCAAACTTCACTGGAATGTGTGTAGCAATAATGTACTCCTTAGAGTAAGTAACAAACTTTTATTGAGGGCCTGGAGGTAAAATGGTACATTTCCATATGACAGTATTGCTTCTCTTCATTTCTCCTTGAGCATTTGTCCTATGAAATAAAACTGAGAAATATAAAGCCAAATAGAAATTTAATCATCATGGAGGCTAGCCGTAATTTCTCCCAGTTGTCAAGTCTTTACTGTAACAAATGGGACTTCAAGGTAGGGCACAGGAAGTCCTGGTGTAAGAGAAGGACCATTTCTCTGAAGAGTTTAGCATTCTTTTCCTATGAATAAACATTTTCCTCACACATGGTTACAGAAAAATAAAAGTTAGCCATTAAAATGTTTTCACATCTTGCATATAGGGTAAAATGTTTAGTCCAGGTTGGCTTGTGAGCGTAAGTATAACATTCCTTCTTTACTTCTTTTTTTTCCCATTTTTATTAGGTATTTAGCTCATTTACAATTCCAATGCTATGCCAAAAGTCCCCCATACCCACACCCCCACTCCCCTACCCACCCACTTCCCCTTTTTGGCACTGGCGTTCCCCTGTACTGGGGCATATAAAGTTTGCAAGTCCAATGGCCCTCTCTTTGCAGTGATGGCCGACTAGGCCATCTTTTGATACATATGCAGCTAGAGACAAGAGCTCCGGGGTACTGCTTAGTTCATATTGTTGTTCCACCTATAGGGTTTCAGTTCCCTTTAGTTCCTTGGGTGCTTTCTCTAGTTCCTCCATTGGGGGCCCTGTGGTCCATTCAATAGCTGACTGTGAGCATTCACTTCTGTGTTTGCTAGGCCATGGCATAGTCTCACAACAGATAGCTATATCTGGTTCCTTTCAGCAAAATCTTGCTAGTGTATGCAATGGTGTCAGCATTTGGAAGCTGATCATGGGATGAATCTCTGGATATGGCAATCACTAGATGGTCCATCCTTTTGTCACAGCTCCAAATTTTGTCTCTGTAACTCTGTAATTCCATGGGTGTTTTGTTTCCTTTTCTAAGAAGGGGCAAAGTGTCCACACTTTGGTCTTCGTTCTCTTGAGTTTAATGTGTTTAGCAAATTGTATCTTATATCTTTGGTATCCTAAGTTCCTGGGCTAATATCCACTTATCAGTGAGTACATATTGTGACAGTTCCTTTGTGATTGCGTTACCTCACTCAGGATGATGCCCTCCAGGTCCATCCATTTGCCTAGGAATTTCATAAATTCATTCTTTTTAATAGCTGAGTAGTACTCCATTGTGTAAATGTACCACATTTTCTGTATCCATTCCTCTGTTGAGGGGCATCTGGGTTCTTTCTACCTTCTGGCTATTATAAATAAGGCTGCTATGAACATAGTGGAGCATGTGTCCTACTTACCGGTTGGGGCATCTTCTGGATATATGGCCAGAAGAGGTATTGCTGGATCTTCTGGTAGTAGTACTATGTCCAATTTTCTGAGGAACCGCCAGACTGATTTTCAGAGTGGTTGTACACGCTTGCAATCCCGCCAACAATGGAGGAGCGTTCCCCTTTCTCCACATCCTCGCCAGCATCTGCTGTCACCTGAATTTTTCATCTTAGCCATTCTGACTGGTGTGAGGTGGAATCTCAGGGTTGTTTTTATTTGCATTTCCCTGATGATGAAGGATGTTGAACATTTTTTCAGGTGCTTCTCTGCCATTCGGTATTCCTCGGGGAGAAATCTTTGTTCAGTTCTGAGCCCCATTTTTTAATGGGGTTATTTGATTTTATGGAGTCTACCTTCTTGAGTTCTTTATATATATTGGATATTAGTCCCCTGTCCGATTTGGGATAGGAAAAGTTCCTATCCCAATCTGTTGTGGTGGCGCACGCCGGTAGGATTTGCTGAAGGAGGCAGAGGCAGGAGGATCACGAGTTCGAGGCCAGCCTTCTTTACTTCTTACATCCAAAGATTCAAGAGACGCTGTGTCAGACTCTTCTCCGTGTAGCAGGTGGAGATCTTTCACACTTATAGTGAATATAGCCACTTTTGTTATCTTTTTAACAGAATATGTTAACTTTGCTTGCCAGGAGCCAAGGAGAAGCTAAAAACTAGCAGGGATCATCTTCCTGAGAAGGCTCTGCCATTCTGTCAAAATTAATGAAAGAAATACTTCTCTCAGCAAGACTGAAAAGAATATCATTTTATTAAAGATTCCTTCCATTAATAGGCTTTTCTTGTTTTTATTAAATATATTTCATAATCACTAGGTATTAGCCCACACATTTAATCAGATCTTGGCAGAACAATGAAGATATGCTGTCTTATAGTGATGCTATATAGATAAATAGATGATTTATTAATTCATAATGATGATTTTATAAGTATCTTTTACATAATCAATAATGATTAATCTCTTTTATGACAGGATTATTATTAACTCCTTTATGATGTCAAAACTACAATGAGAACTCACCTGGTATTCAAGTGTCATGAGTTTGTCTTATAAGTTTGTCTGCACTACTAGGAGTCTATCTTTCTTCTGGTGCTATTTGTATATGGAGCCTTGTGGAAGAGGATAGGGTCCAGGAGCAGAAGGAAAGTGGAAGGCTCCTGTCCCAGGCTGCTCCTTGGTTCCTGTAACCTGAGGGTTCAGTGTGGGTTTCTCTAAGCAGTAGTGGTCTAACCTGACTCATGCTCGAGGATCAATAATTGACAAATGGGACCTCATAAAATTGAAAATCTTCTGTAAGGCAAAGGACACTGTCAATAGGACAAAATCGCAACCCACAGATTGGGAAAAGATCTTTACTAACCCTACATATGACAGAGGGCTAACATCGGGAAATCAAAATACTCAAGAAGTTAGACTCCAGAGAACCAACCCACCCTATTAAAAAATGAGATACAGAGGTAAACAGAGAATTCTCAGCTGAGGAATCTCAAATGTCTGAGAAGCACTTAAAGAACTGCTCAACATCTTTACTCATCAGGGAAATACAGATCAAAATAACTCTGAGATTTTACCTCACACTTGTCAGAATGGCTAAGGAGCCTTTTTTAGCTGTTCCCTGAGAAGGGTTGCCAGAGGCTGGCCAATTCAGAGGGAGATGCTCACAGGCAAACATTGCCCTGAGTGTGGGGACCCCAATGGAAAAGTTAGGGCAAGGACTGCATGTGGTGAAGGGGCTCACAACCTCATAGGAAGAACAATATCAATCAACCAGACCCCCACCCTGAATACCCAGGGACTAAACTACCAACCAACGAGTACAGATGGGAGGACCCATAGCCCCAGATGGCATCAATTGGAGGGAAGCCCCTTGGTCCTGTGGAGACTTGATTCCCAGGGTAGGAGATTGTTAGGGTTTTGAGTCAAGAGTGGGTGGCAGGTGGGGGAACACCCTCATAAAGAAAGGGGGTAGAGTATAAGGTAATTGTGGAGGGGAAACAGGGAAGTAGATAACACTTGAAATATAAAGAAATAAAATAACTAAAGAAAAAAAAAAACAAAAACAAAACTGAAACATATTTTTCATCCAGAATGAGTAAGTTCTTTCTGCACTGGCACTTGGTCTTTGGCTCCATATACATATGTAAGTATAGGTGTTACACAAACACCTATGTAATTATGTAATTATGAGACAGTGTGTAAGCTGGGCTCAAGCTATGTGAACGGAAATATGTGCATGACTCTGTATGTGAGTTTATGTTAGTTTAATCCATATTTGCTTGTGTAAAAGTTTTTCTTTCTGACTCTCTTCTCCTATTCTAATTGAAGTTATTGCTCCAGCCCTCCCTGTAGCTTTACAAGTGAGAGGCATCTGGACAAGAAGGAAAAGGTTCTAGCAATTAATCCTTTAGTTTATCCCCTGCTGTTTTGTGATAAGGTGATAAATGCCAGAGACTGCAGTTTCTGTCATCAAGGAAACTCAGGGATGTCAGCTAAAGTAGCAAAGTGACTTAAGGTAGGTAAATGTTTTATTATTAAACAGCAGCACTAAATATCTTGCAAGACCAAATCTTGCCCCTACTGATGAGCTTCCTTCTGAGTGTTCCTCAGTGGTTCAAGAGGAACCAAGAAGAACCACTGGAGCTGGCCATCACCATTTGCTAATAATAGATTTTATTAGGATATTTTCATTACAGGTGTATCAAATGTGTTTTGGTCATGATAACCCTCCCCTGCCCTCATTTCTACTCCTCACCCTCCCCTATAGCCCTCTCCTCTTCCAAAGTAGCCCCCTTTTAATTTCTTGTCTTTTTCTTTTTTATCTTTTACAACCCCACATGTTTCATTGGAATAGCATAGAAGAGTATGAGTGGAGGGTTATTTACAAGAATGGATACATTAAATTAAATGTCTTTACTCTCATCAAATATTAATTATATAAACATTTTCAAGAATTGACAAGTCTTATGAGCTCCATGTTCCAGGATGGAATGTTGATGGGTCAGGTGTGTGTGTGTGTGTGTGTGTGTGTGTGTGTGTGTGTGTGTGTGTGTGTATGAGAGAGAGAGAGAGAGAGAGAAAGAGAGAAAGAGAGAGTGTGTGTGTTTGTGTGTGAGTGTGTGTGTGTGTGTGTGTGTGTGTGTGTGTTCCATGTAATCATAGCTAGTATGAGTTCAAGAATAAGATAGCCATTGTACTGGGCAATATTATGTCAACCTGACATAAACTAAAATCATCTGAGAAGAGAGAACCTCATCTGCTTGTACAACAACAACAAGCAACAAATTAGCACATACAAAAGTCTGTAGGGCATTTTCCTAATTAGTAATTGAAGTGTGAGCACCAAGTCTATTGTACTTGAGGCTACTCCTGGGCTGGGGATCCTGGGTTCTGGAAGAAAGCAGGCTGGTTGAATCATTAAGAGTAAGACATAAAAGTTCTTTGTGACCTCTGCATCAACTCTTGCCTATGGTTTCTATTCTTGCCTGAATTCCTGTCCTAAACTTTTGTCAGTGATGGACTATGATGTGGAAGTATAAAGATATAAACACTTTTCTTCTAACATGCTTTCAGTCATAGTGTTCCATCACAGTGATAGTAACCTTTACTAGGATAACCATTTTGTATCTGATAGATATTGCTCCAGGGTACTCTCTCTTAAATTTCTTGAACTCTTACTGCTCCTCTATCACAAATGTAATTTCAATGAGGTTACCTTAGTCCATCCTACCTTCTGTAATCCAGGATTTTACAACATAAATAGTCAAATGGTTTCATGAGAGAAATATAGCTCATTTCTTTAAATAGTTCATGGGGATATACTTTCAGCTACTGATAATGTGTGTCAAAATGACCTAGGTTAGCAGGTCAAGCACCTACGAGCCATTTTGTATTGTGCAAATCATACATAACCCCAATAAACTATTAGAAATTCTGTATCATCTCTTTTGTTTCTCTGGTTATAAGAAGTGATGTGTACGAACTCACAGGGCACACTCTATTACATGTTGTTCTACCTGATTTGTCCAGTCTCTGTGCCAAGTCTTGTTTGAGTCCTCTATGAGTGTATGCTGCATCTAATTTTAAAAGATGGCATAAGGGCCTGATAATGGTTCAACTGGTAGGGTGACTGCTGCTCAAACATGAGGACTAAACTCAATCTTCACAGTACATGGAATCTGGCCATTGCACTACATACCAATAACTCAAGAACTGGAGACATAGAGACAAGATGATCTCTAGACATCAATCTGGACATTCAGTCTAGACATATCTGACTGATTTAGCCTACCCAGGTTTGCAGGAAAGCAAAATGCTGTCTCAAAAAGTAAGTCAGAAATGGATTGAAAGGACTTATAACTTCAACCTCTGCCATCCACATGTATACATGTGCAAATGTGCTTGCAAATATGTATATATGTGCACATAAACATCATCACATTCACCAAAAAAAAAAAAAAAAAGGAGTGTAGGGTCAACACCCAGAGATCCTGCTGTCATGACCTAACTCGAAGTCGGAGCCACTATGATGTTCAAGTATATGGTGGACTGAAGAGAGAGAAAGAGAAGCAGAACATTTTAAGCATCATGGAAGAAAGTGTAAGTAGAGATGTAAAAGCACAGAGGAATAGTTTATTGTGGCAATTGCCCTACCACCCTAGGCCATGGTGCAATCTTAGTACATACTCCTCCTGGGAGCTGAATATTGATTTGTAGACATGCAGAAGCTGGGTTCTGAATTGATGTTCATGGCCCATGTTATCAACAAAGGTTATGTGGATGGCCTTGGCTGCATTGCCACCTGGGTCCACATTGATGTCCAAGGTCGGTGCAGATCTGGTCCTAGTCTTCATTGGTTGCAGCACTCTGGAGTGCTAGCCCCACTCAGGAGACATTATAACTTCAGTATACCAGAGAATGGGTCATGCATCTCTCCTGGGCAAAACAATAGAGCAGGTCCTGGGGTTATGAGTAGAGGCGAGCTTACTACTCATCTGACATGAGATGGCATGGGCAAAGGAAAATGTCCTTCCCCACTCACCCCTTGCCATCTACAGCTGGCCCTGGGGTCACAAAAGCTGGCCCTGGGGCCAAAAATATTAGAGGACTGGTCATGCCCCTCACTTGCTATAGCATTCTGGAGAGAAGGCCCCATTCTTTGACTAGGTACCACAGTAGATATGGCTCCAGGTATGGGCAAGCCATCTTCGAGAATGAAAGCAGGAGAGATGGACCCTTGCTAGCTGAAAGATTTGGATAAGGTAACTGAGACAGGACTGGAGAACTTGCTTTGGTGGTTTAGATGTGGGAAAGGTGGCAGAATGACCATCTATTACCATCCAGGCCCAGATCTAAGCTTATACATTGGCCCACTCCAACATTTACTTCTTCCATGTACTATTGGAGCACAGAAAAGGGCCTGTTCTGCAGATCTAATGCAGCAGAACCTCAATGACACAGGGAACTGCCAGGACATGCAAGAGTCCCATTGAGGATCCAGTCTTGATAATGTCACAGAAGCCAGAAGCTTCCAATCAGACCAATGACTCATTGCAATTAACATTTTAAATAAAAGCTGTATGGAAAATTTTGCATGCTGTGACATACTACCATTTCCAGAACAATATTCTTTTTGGTGTTTTATTTGTTTATTTTTTGTTGTTTTTTGAAATCTTTTTGGGAGGAGGTTGCAAGGATAAAGGACAGAAACAAACAGATGGGGAGATGAATGGGATTGAGGTCCATGATGGGAAACTCACAAAGAATAAAGTTTTAAAAAAACATGTAGGTCTATGACACAATGTTAACCTATATTGTTTTCACTGATAGAAATGATGCTAAGAAATGGGTTATTTCATAGAGAATATATAAGTCCAGATAGAACTAAATTTTTTACAGTGTCTGCCCACTGATTTTTATCCATCTAGGTTCTTAAATGCAGATCCCTTCAGGGAAAGACAAGGACTCATGTTATCTGACCTGTTCAAAGAATGTGGTTGAACACCATTGCCTGTGGGGAACTTGCCTTGCTCCCTTTCTTCCTTCTCCTGTCCCTGGTACAACTGCAAAATATTCACAAGAAGGAATATATATATATATATATATATACATATATATATATATATATATATATTCTCAAATGGACATCCAAAGGGGGTTATGAGTCAGCACAAACTGTGTTAATATAGTGTATCTGGGAACCTCAGTGTAAACAGCGATGTAATCCGTTATATAACTTTGTTTTTATTTCAGAATTCCAGTTTTATGTGACTGTATATAACAGTATCTCTAATGGTAGAGACTTGCACCTTAATCAGTGTTTGAGACTTTGATTGTTCCTCCACCTTTAGCATTATGCTTGATTGAATCTGTCTGTACGTCTGTCCTGACCCACTGTGTAGCCTGTGTAAGACCCATGTGTAGCAGGCTGTGCTTATGTACCTCCATCTGTTCTCTGTTTAACAGTTTGGGTCTGTAAAACAACTTGTCTTATCTACCTGAAGACCTTCAAAGTCTTCTCAAATTCCATGTCTCCTATGACCTAAGTTGTTTCCTGTCCTGGAATTCATAAAAATGTACAGCCAAACAAAGATCCTTTGGAAAGATTCTTTATTTAACTGGTATCCTTTGGAGGAGAAATGTGAAGAACTATACTAGTTCCCCAGTGCAATACTAGGTCTTAATTGTCATCTTAAGGGAATCTAAACTCATCTCTGATCTGGGCTTCTGGATCAACCTGTGGGAATTATATTGAGTCTGTTACTTGAGCTAAAAAGAATTATTTCTAGTGCCTGGTACCACCTCTTTACTGGCATCTTGGACTATGCAAGGGAAGAAGGAACTGAGTAGAAGTTGGTGATTCTCACATTCTTCTTGCTGAGTGTTAAGTCAATGTGTTCAACTGTTTCAAGCTCCTTCCATTGTGACATCCCTGTTTTGTACCTTGAACTGTAAAATAAAATATACCTTTTTGCATAAGTTTATTTCGCTAGGGTATCTATCATATTGTAGCAAATGAACAGAAGCTAAGACACCAAGAAATTAGCCATCTTGTGATTTAGTTTGAGAAGTTCCGAAAAAAGTGAATTCTGATAATGTTTCTAGAGAGATAGATTCTTAATCCAATGAATTCATAAATTTAAATATGGGGTTTAAATGTGGGGTTAAAATTTCCTCCACAACATTAAAATATGTGTATTTATAAGGTCTAAATGTTGTATACAGAAATCTAAAAATAAGAATAAATGAAGTTCTTATTGAAATTTCAAGACACAGCTCATTACAGCAAAAATTGGACTTTGTAAATATGCCACAATTGGCAAAATGATTGTCTAGATACTAGAAGACCTGTGTTAGATCCTCAACCCACATAATATCAAGCATGGTGGCATAAGCTAGCAATCTCTGAACTTGGGATGTGGAGCTTAGATGATCAGAAATTCAAGATCATACACACACACACACACACACACACACACATACACACACACACATATATACAAGCAAGTTTGAGTTCTAGAGTAAATGTGTAAATATCTACAAAACAAAGCAAAAGCAACAAAAATTGTATATCTAAAACTCTGCAGGGAACATAAGCAATTAGCTTTAAATCCACTATATAGGATTTTAAGTAGTCATAAAAACTATGTCTATATAATATATAAAATAATACAAGTTAGTTGAAAGAAATAAAAGCAAGTGATAAAATTTTATCATGTCAATGAGATTGTCTTGAAAATGCATCTTAAAAGACACCACTGGACTGAGCATGGTTGTGCACACCTTTAATCTCAGCACTTGGGAGGCAGAGGCAGGTGGATTTCTGAGTTTGAGGCCAGCCTGGTCTACAAAGTGAATCCAGGACAGCCAGAGCTACACAGAGAAACCCTGTCTCGAAAAAAAAAAAAAAAAAAAAAAAAAAAAAAAAAAAAAAAAAAAAAAAAAAAAGCACCACTGAACGATGACTAATTGCCAGTTTGTTGACTATAAACCACCTGCCTGAAACTAATTTACATTTGTGGTCTAATTAGAGTCTGAACACATTTAGATAAACATTCTCATGTGACTGCATGATAACACAATTGTTTGAAAATATTCAGGTATTGGTTTTGTTGATATTGTTGTGGTTAATTTTGCATCAACTTGACAGATACTACATCTTGGAAAGAGTTTATACTGTTTAAAAAAGTAACTTTTTTACATTTTTAATATTTAATATTCAATTACCTAAGGCAATTATCATGAAAATATGTAAAATGTACCTGGACAATATTTGCTGGTGCAGGTCATATACTTAGTTTGTAACGAGTGTCCTACGTACATGAACAGAGAATCTTACCAGCACTAAACTGTAACCAAAAATTATAACATTTCTTGGAATGCAGCCTCCTATGCTACACTTCATAATCCTTCAAGTGAATTCCTTAAAAGAAAGCCACTCCTTCCCTTCCTCCCTCAACCTCTGTAATAGTTAGTATTAATTGTCAACATGATATCATTTAAAATCATCTGGCAGACAAAGTTTGACATGTCCATGATGGAGTTTCTAGATTGGTATAGCTGAGGTAGGAAGACCACTCAGAATGTGTAAAACCCTGTATCATGGGACGGGGTCTGGACTAAATAGGAAGGTGACAGTGAGCTGAATGTAACTGCTATTATTACTTTGTACTTCCCGAGTATAGTTGTGATGTTGCCAGCTCCCTCAAATTTGAGCTGCCACGCCTTCCCCATCATGAAGAGCTGTAACCTCAAACTGTGAGAAAAAATAAACCCTTCCTGTATTTGCTTTTACCATGACTTTAAGAAAAGTAACCTAATATGGCCACCTTCTACCTCCTGGTCTTTCTGTCTTCACTTCCTGAATATCTACATGAGAGTTTCTCAACTTTTGATGGACCTTTGTCCTACCAAAATCATAGTAACAATGTCCTGGATAGTGCTTATCAACATGTCACAAACTAATCTGGAAAGAAGAACCTCAATAATGAAAATGACTCCATCTGATCATCCTGTAGGCAAGCCTTTGGGACATTTTTTTCATTAATAATTGATTTGATAGGGCCCATTATAGTATTAGAGGTGCCAAACCTGGGCACATGTTCTTGAATGGCCTAAGAAATCAACTGAGTGGCTATAAGGTGCAAGAAAGTGAGCAGCATTGCTCTGTGGCCTCTATTTTAGTGTCTGCCTCTCTGTTTTTCCTTTGAGTGCCTTCTTCCCTAACTTTGTTGCATGATGAACTGTGTACTGTGAAGTGAAATAAATCTTTTGTTCTCTACGTTTCTTTTAGTCATGTTGTTTAATCTCAGCAATAGAAAGTAAACTAAAACTGGTACACATTTATTACATCTAACTGAGTGAAAAAAACAGCTCAGTTAATCTACTTCAAACATGCACATATGGACTTATGAAAAATGAAGCTCAGAAGGCTCACACAGGCAATTTCTCAAATCATTATAATGTCCAGTAACATATTTGCTCACTAGAGTCACAGTAAATTGGTGTTTTACACCCATATGAATGCACATATGCATATGTGCCTCTGTGCATGTGTGTGTGTTTGTGTATGTGTGTGCATGAGCATGTGTTTGTGTTAATTTAGCTTCCCTAGAAAATGTTGACTATTACAAATTTTGCTTCATAAAAAAGTTCTGACAAAGAGTCATAAGTTAATTGATTCTGATCTTTCTGGAACTGTTCTCTGAATTACTAGAAACTGTTCACTCTTTTACAGTAATAAGAAGAATACACATAGGTGCCCTGAAGTTGACATTTGCATCATGAAGATCATCCTGAAATGGACATAAGAAGACTCAGTCAGAAAAGGACCTTAACCAAGTAGACATGATACATACTACTAAAGGTCAAGCAGGCTGGAAGTAGGTTTACTTCGAATGATCTCTCCAAGGTCATCATACATTTCTATCTCCCAGTTCATGTTTGTATCTTCCTGGAACACTCCATAAATTCAATTGACAGAGGAAATAAAAATTAAGGCCTTTTTTCCCCAGATATTTCTCCATGAATTTCAAATTTCAATGGGAATTTGATAGTTATAAGAATTCAGGCTTCTGAGACATACTCCAGGACATACCAGAGGTTAGGGCATGGTTCATAATGGTAGGAAACTTTATGTAATTCATGAAAATGCTACTTTTGATTAAATTGTGAAATAACAGGCAGGTAATCATTCTGGCAGTAATACAGATATTCTACAGAGACATTTGTATATCTTCTCTGGCTGTCACATTATTGTCATAATGTTTACTAAGAAATTAGAATCTCTTCAAGTTTCTCATGCTAAAAGAAAGAAAAAGTTGAAACTTGATTCAAACCAGAGGGAAAGTTCATATCCTGGGCAGAGATCTCATACAGTTTTGACAAGTTGTTACACCATCTTCAAGAGGGTCTAGAGCTCAAATAGTAATGAGCCAATGAAGAACAAGACCACACAATGGCCAGGACTCTTAAGGTATGCATAGTTTTTTAACGCTTTTTAAGTCTAAACCTCATGTAAGGATCCCAGAAATAGACTTGAAGCATAAATAAACTTACTTGTTTCTATTACCAATATGATCATATTGAATACAATCACACTTACTTGTTTATTGTTGAGAATGGGTACGTAGGCTTCTCATGGGAGAGCTGTCAGGAGTAAGGCTCTGGTCATTACAGCAGAGGACCCACCAGAAATGATCATTCAGAGGAAGTTTATAGCCAATGGAAAGTCTTTATTCCTGTCCACTGGGACTATATTCAGGTGTTTGGAGCTTAAGTGTTGTATGAATATTTATAGAAAGGTATGCTCCTCCATTGGGGGCCCTGTGATCCATCCAATAGTTGACTGTGAGCATCCACTTCTGTGTTTGCTAGGCCCCAGAATAGTCTCACAAGAGACAGCTATATCACAGTCCTTGCATCAAACGCTTGCTAGTGTATGCAATGGTGTCATCGTTTGGAGGCTAATTATGGGATGGATCCCTGGATATGGCAGCCTCTAGATGGTCCATCCTTTTATCTCAGCTCCAAACTTTGTCTCTGTAACTCCTTCCATGGGTGATTGTTTCCAATTCTAAGAAGGACCAAATTGTCGACACTTTGGTCTTCGTTCTTCTTCAGTTTCATGTGTTTTGCAAATTGTACCTTATATCTCGCTATACTAAGTTTTTGAGCTAATATCCACTTATCAGTGAGTACATATCATTTGAGTTCTTTTGTGATTGTGTTACCTCACTCAGCATGAAGCCTTCCAGGTCCAACCATTAGAGAAAGTATCCAAGGAGCTAAAGAGATCTGCAACCCTGTAGGTGCAACATTATGAACTAACCAGTACCCCGGAGTTCTTGTCTCTAGCTGCATATGTATCAAAAGATGGCCTAGTCGGCCATCACTGGAAAGAGAGGCCCATTGGACAGGCAAGCTTTATATGCCCCAGTACAGGGGAACGCCAGGGCCAAAAAATGGGAATGGGTGGGTAAGGGAGTGGGGGGGGGGACTTTTGGGATAGCATCGGAAATGTAATTGAGGAAAATACCTAATAAAAAAATATTAAAAAAAAAGAAAAGAAAAGAAAGAACCATAAAAAAAAGGTATGTATAAAGGTGAAATTCACATACTGATGTTTCATTCTTTCTACCTTATCTTACCTAATCTAGAAGTTTCCTCATAGATATGCTCAGAAGCTTGTCTTCTAGATTATTTGAGTGCTTCTCAATCAAGGAGTAGTGTTAAATATAACAGTCACCTAGGCTTAGGGCTACAGACATTGCTAAGTGTAAAATTCTACCAAAAACAAATAAGATTAAATCTCTAATATGTAGCCATCCTTCAGCCTTGAATCAGATACGCAGTAGCTAGCCAGTGGCTTTGGAACACTTTCATAATGGAAAGCCAGCATTTTGGTTTCAATTTGTTAATTGTTCTACTTACATATTTCCCTTCTTTGCTTATAATGCATGTTCGCCCTTGCAACATGGTGCCCATTATTAATTTCATTTGCTATTGAGCAATATAATAGAAATGATGAAATGAGATCTTCTTTCTAACCTGGACATCAAGAGAAGTAATATTCATTCTTTTCAGTATCCCATTATCTCCTGCTAATATGCTTCTGTATACAGAATGATATTGATTTCTCTGCTGAAGGGTTAAATTATGTTTAGAATAATCTATGGTTCATGTCTCATTCATATTTCAAATCACTACTAAAGAGTTTCTATAAACATGCAATAAGAAATTTGTAAATAAATTACTTCAAAAAGAAATGGCAATTCTATAGCAGAAGACTGAAATATTGTAGCAGAGATAATATAAAATCTTTCCTTTTATAATGCTATAAAGCTAGGCCTGAAGGTTTTCCTCAGTTAAGAGTGTGCTTGATTATCATAGACAAAGCCTTGGATTAAATTCCCAGCACCACATAAACTAGGCCTAGTAGTCTACTCCTGTATTCCCAGCACATGAGAGGTAAGGAATTATCACAAATTTAAGGCCATCTCCAGCTATATAAGTGGTTTCCAGTCCAAAACATTATGAGATACATGAGACACTGGCTCAGAAGAAAAAAAGAATCGTGTAAATTTTTCTATTTTTGAAGTTGTGGTTGGTGTGTTTATTAACCTCATTTTCAACCTCATTCTTCGTTTTAATACAAATGCTGTCTAAGGAAGCATCTCCTCTCCATGGAAATTGTCCATAGTTTTCATCTAGTTCTTCATCACATCTTCTCTCTAAGTCTTTCACTAAGGAATCTAGTTTTGATTGTGGGATCAAACATGAAGGAAAGAAGATTTAATGATGGACTGTCTCCATCTACTTGGCCTGTGAACAAATGTGTGAAGATTTTCAGAGATGGGTTATTAGATGTGGGAACACTCATCCTGAACGTGGACCACAACATTCCATAGGCAGGCCTAGGAAAGGAGAAAGCAAGCTAAGCATAAATAAGCAGTATCCATTCATTTCTCTCTGCATTTGACACAGGCTATGAGGTGACTAGTCATTTTTGAGCTCTTTCATTTGGACTCTTCACTACAGTAAGGAATGATAACCTGAAAAATCAGATAAGCCCTATCTCCAGTATGTAGCTTTTTGTCACAGTATTTTCTACCCTAAGTAGGAAGGGAAGCTAAGACAAGAATAAATGTTCTTCATTTCTATACATTAAATATGAAAAAAACGTCTAGGTCTTTTTTTTAAATCATTTCCACACATCCATACACTAAAAACATAAGAAAGGTCTGAGACATTTTTTTCCATTTTTTATTAGGTATTTAGCTCATTTACATTTCCAATGCTATACCAAAAGTCCCCCATAACCACCCACCCCCACTCCCCTACCCACCCACTCCCCCTTTTTGGCCCTGGTGTTCCCCTGTACTGGGGCATATAAAGTTTGCGTGTCCAATGGGCCTCTCTTTCCAGTGATGGCCGACTAGGCCATCTTTTGATACATATGCAGCTAGAGTCAAGAGCTCCGGGGTACTGGTTAGTTCATTCTGTATCCATTCCTCTGTTGAGGGGCATCTGGGTTCTTTCCAGCTTCTGGCTATTATAAATAAGGCTGCTATGAACATAGTGGAGCATGTGTCCTTCTTACCAGTTGGGGTATCTTCTGGATATATGCCCAGGAGAGGTATTGCTGGATCCTCCGGTAGTACTATGTCCAATTTTCTGAGGAACCGCCAGACTGATTTCCAGAGTGGTTGTACAAGCCTACAATCCCACCAACAATGGAGGAGTGTTCCTCTTTGTCCTCATCCTAGCCAGCATCTGCTGTCACCTGAATTTTTGATCTAAGCCTTTCTGACTCGTGTGAGGTGGAATCTCATGGTTGTTTTGATTTCCATTTCCCTGATGATTAAGGATGTTGAACATTTTTTCAGGTGCTACTCTGCTATTCGGTATTCCTCAGGTGAGAATTCTTTGTTCAGTTCTGAGCCCCATTTTTTAATGGGGTTATTTGATTTTCTGTATTCCACCTTCTTGAGTTCTTTATATATGTTGGATATTAGTCCCCTATCTGATTTAGGATAGATAAAGATCCTTTCCCAATCTGTTGGTGGTCTTTTTGTCTTATTGACGGTGTCTTTTGCCTTGCAGAAACTTTGGAGTTTCATTAGGTCCCATTTGTCAATTCTCGATCTTACAGCACAATCCATTGCTGTTCTGTTCAGGAATTTTTCCCCTGTGCCCATATCTTCTAGGCTTTTCCCCACTTTCTCCTCTATAAGTTTCACTGTCTCTGGTTTTATGTGAAGTTCCTTGATCCACTTAGATTTGACCTTAGTACAAGGAGATAAGTATGGATCGATTCGCATTCTTCTACATGATAACAACCAGTTGTGCCAGCACCAATTGTTGAAAATGCTGTCTTTCTTCCACTGGATGGTTTTAGCTCCCTTGTCGAAGATCAAGTGACCATAGGTGTGTGGGTTCATTTCTGAGTCTTCAATTCTATTCCATTGGTCTACTTGTCTGTCTCTATAACAGTACCATGCAGTTTTTATCACAATTGCTCTGTAGTAAAGCTTTAGGTCAGGCATGCTGATTCCACCAGAGGTTCTTTTATCCTTGAGAAGAGTTTTTGCTATCCTAGGTTTTTTGTTATTCCAGATGAATTTGCAAATTGCTCCTTCTAATTCGTTGAAGAATTGAGTTGGAATTTTGATGGGGATTGCATTGAATCTGTAGATTGCTATTGGCAAGATAGCCATTTTTACAATGTTGATCCTGCCAATCCATGAGCATGGGAGATCTTTCCATCTTCTGAGATCTTCTTTAATTTCTTTCTTCAGAGACTTGAAGTTTTATCATACAGATTTTTCAATTCCTTAGTTAGAGTCACGCCGAGATATTTTATATTATTTGTGACTATTGAGAATGGTGTTGTTTCCCTAATTTTATTCTCAACCTGTTTATTCTTTGTGTAGAGAAAGGCCATTGACTTGTTTGAGTTAATTTTATATCCAGCTACTTCACCGAAGCTGTTTATCAGGTTTAGGAGTTCTCTGGTGGAAATTTTAGGGTCACTTATATATACTATCATATCATCTGCAAAAAGTGATATTTTGACTTCCTCTTTTCCAATTTGTATCCCCTTGATCTCCTTTTGTTGTCGAATTGCTCTGGCTAATACTTCAAGTACTATGTTGAAAAGGTAGGGAGAAAGTGGGCAGCCTTGTCTAGTCCCTGATTTTAGTGGGATTGCTTCCAGCTTCTCTCCATTTACTTTGATGTTGGCTACTGATTTGCTGTAGATTGCTTTTATCATGTTTAGGTATGGGCCTTGAATTCCTGATCTTTCAAGAACTTTTATCATGAATGGGTGTTGGATCTTGTCAAATGCTTTTTCTGCATCTAACGAGATGATCATGTGGTTTTTGTCTTTGAGTTTGTTTATATAATGGATTACATTGATGGATTTTCGTATATTAAACCATCCCTGCATCCCTGGAATAAAACCTACTTGGTCAGGATGGATGATTGCTTTAATGTGTTCTTGGATTCAGTTAGCGAGAATTTTATTGAGGATTTTTGCATTGATATTCATAAGAGAAATTGGTCTGAAGTTCTCTATCTTTCTTGGATCTTTCTGTGGTTTAGGTATCAGAGTAATTGTGGCTTCATAAAATGAGTTGGATAGAGTACCTTCTACTTCTATCTTGTGAAAAATTTTGTGCAGAACTGGAATTAGATCTTCTTTGAAGGTCTGATAGAACTCTGCACTAAACCCGTCTGGTCCTGGGCTTTTTTAGGCTGGGAGACTATTAATAACTGCTTCTATTTCTTTAGAGGATATGGGACTGTTTAGAAGGTCAACTTGATCCTGGTTCAACTTTGGTACCTGGTATCTGTCCAGAAATTTGTCCATTTCATCCAGGTTTTCCAGTTTTGTTGAGTATAGCCTTTTGTAGGAGGATCTGATGGTGTTTTGGATTTCTTCAGGATCTGTTGTTATGTCTCCCTTTTCAGTTCTGATTTTGTTAATTAGGATTTTGTCTCTGTGCCCTCTAGTGAGTCTAGCTAAGGGTTTATCTATCTTGTTGATTTTCTCAAAGAACCAACTCCTCGTTTGGTTAATTCTTTGAATAGTTCTTCTTGTTTCCACTTGGTTGATTTCACCCCTGAGTTTGATTATTTCCTCCCGTCTACTCCTCTTGGGTGAATTTGCTTCCTTTTTTTCCAGAGCTTTTAGATGTGTTGTCAAGCTGCTAGTATGTGCTCTCTCCCGTTTCTTCTTGGAGGCACTCAGAGCTATGAGTTTCCCTCTTAGAAATGCTTTCAGTGTGTCCCAAAGGTTTGGGAACGTTGTGGGTTCATTTTCATTAAACTCTAAAAAGTCTTTAATTTTTTCTTTATTCCTTCCTTGACCAAGGTATCATTGAGAAGAGTGTTGTTCAGTTTCCACGAGAATGTTGGCTTTCTGTTATTTATTTTGTTATTGAAGATCAGCCTTAGTGCATGGTGATCTGATAGGATACATGGGACAATTTCAATATTTTTGAATCTGTTGAGGCCTGTTTTGTGACCTATTATGT
Organism: Mus musculus; assembly: GCF_000001635.26. Taxonomy (NCBI): domain Eukaryota; kingdom Metazoa; phylum Chordata; class Mammalia; order Rodentia; family Muridae; genus Mus; species Mus musculus. Next base: position 114,660,353 of record NC_000067.6, read on the forward strand.
GGTCAATTTTGGAGAAGGTACCATGAGGTGCTGAGAAGAAGGTATATCCTTTTGTTTTAGGATAAAATGTTCTGTAGATATCTGTCAGATCCATTTGTTTCATCACTTCTGTTAGTTTCAGTGTTTCCCTGCTTATTTTCTGTTTCCATGATCTGTCCATTGGTGAAAGTGGTGTGTTGAAGTCTCCCACTATTATTGTGTGAGGTGCAATGTGTGCTTTGAGCTTTACTAAAGTTTCTTTAATGAATGTGGCTGCCCTTGTATTTGGAGCATAGATATTCAGAATTGATAGTTCCTCTTGGAGGATTTTATGAAATCCTTTGATCAGTATGAAGTGTCCCTCCTTGCCTTTTTTGATGACTTTGGGTTGGAAGTCAATCTTATCAGATATTAGGATGGCTACTCCAGCTTGTTTCTTCATACCATTTGCTTGGAAAATTGTTTTCCAGCCTTTCATTCTGAGGTAGTGTCTATCTTTTTCTCTGAGATGAATTTCCTGTAAGCAGCAAAATGTTGGGTCTTGTTTGTGTAGCCAGTTTGTTAGTCTATGTCTTTTTATTGGGGAGTTGAGACCATTGATGTTAAGAGATATTAAGGAAAAGTAATTGTTGCTTCCTGTTATTTTTGTTGTTAAAGTTGGCATTCTGTTCTTGTGGCTGTCTTCTTTTAGGTTTGTTGAGGGATTACCTTCTTGTTTTTTCTAGGGCATTGTTCCCGTTCTTGTATTGGTTTTTTTCTGTTATTATCCTTTAAAGGGCTGGATTGGTGGAGAGATAATGTGTGAATTTGGTTTTGTTGTGGAATACTTTGGTTTCTCCATCTATGGTGATTGAGAGTTTGGCTGGGTATAGTAGCCTGGGCTGGAATTTGTGTTCTCTTAGTGTCTGTATAACATCTGTCCAGGCTCTTCTGGCTTTCATAGTCTCTGGTGAAAAATCTGGTGTAATTCTGATAGGCTTGCCTTTATTTGTTACTTGACCTTTTTCCCTTACTGCTTTTAGTATTCTATCTTTATTTAGTGCATTTGTTGTTCTGATTATTATGTGTCGGGAGGAATTTCTTTTCTGGTCCAGTCTATTTGGAGTTCTGTAGGCTTCTTGTATGTTCATAGGCATCTCTTTCTTTAGATTTGGAAAGTTTTCTTCAATAATTTTGTTGAAGATGTTTGCTGGTCCTTTGAGTTGAAAATCTTCATTCTCATCCACTCCTATTATCTGTAGGTTTGGTCTTCTTATTGTGTCCTGGATTTCCTGGATATTTTGAGTTAGGATCTTTTTGCATTTTCCATTTTCTTTGATTGTTGTGCCGATGTTCTCTATGGAATCTTCTGCACCTGAAATTCTCTCTTCCATCTCTTGTATTCTGTTGCTGATGCTCAAGTCTATGGTTCCAGATTTCTTTCTTAGGGTTTCTATTTCCAGTGTTGCCTCACTTTGAGTTTTCTTTATTGTGTCTACTTCCCTTTTTAGGTCTAGTATGGTTTTGTTCATTTCCATCACCTGTTTGTATGTTTTTTTTTCTCTTTTTCTGTAAGGATTTCTACCTGTTTGATTGTGTTTTCCTGTTTTTCTTTAAGGATATGTAACTCTTTAGCAGTGTTCTCTTGTATTTCTTTAAGTGATTTATTAAAGTCCTTCTTGATGTCCTCTACCATCATCATGAGATATGCTTTTAAATCTAGGTCTAGGTTTTCGGGTGTGTTGGAGTGCCCTGGACTTGGCGAAGAGGGAGTGCTGGGTTCTGATGATGGTGAGTGGTCTTGGTTCCTGTTAGTAAGATTCCTACGTTTACCTTTCGCCATCTGGTAATCTCTGGAGTTAGTAGTTATAGTTGACTCTGTTTAGAGATTGTTCTTCTGGTGATTCTGTTACCGTCTCTCAGCAGACCTGGGAGACAGATTCTCTCCTCTGAGTTTCTGTGCTCAGAGCACTCTCTGCTGGCAAGCTCTCTTACAGGGAAGGTGCGCAGATATGTTGTGTTTGGACCTCCTGCTGGCCGAAGAAGAAGACCCAAAACAGGACCTTTCTCAGAAGCTGTGTTGCTTTGGCAGTTCCCAGAAGCTGTCAGCTTCTGTGGTGCAGACTCTCACCTGTGCAGACTAAATTCCTAAGTTCTGCGGAGTCCTGGAACCAAGATGGGGACCGCTGCTCCTGAGGCTGAGGCCGCCTCCCGAGCCAGGTGGACACCTGTCCTCTGGTCCAGACGGTGGCCGGCTGTCTGCGGCCCACAAAGGGTGCTGCCTCAGCGGCTCTGTGCTTCCGCTTGTCCCAGAAGATGTCCGGTTCTCTGGAGCACCCTCTCACCTGTTCAGACTAATTTCCTAAGTTCCGCAGAGTCCAGGAACCAAGATGATGACCGCTGCTGCTGAGGCTGAGTGCCGACCAATTTCTTACTCAAATAAGAGGTAAATAGGTACCGCTGTTCCTCAGCTGAAGAGTTCTGAATCTACGAGATCCTCAGGTCCCCATATGGGCCACCAGTTTGTTGTGCTCACCTTGTCCAGCAAGGAAAGAAGCAACATGGTCGGATTCTTCTCAACAGCCTTTCTTTATTTCAGAAACACCTTGATGCTATGGGGACCCCGGAAACCCCGGGTGGACTGTTTATATACACCCCAGCACTGGGGAGAGCTATGTGTCCTCCTGGGATTTGTCAGTCTGTCGGCACTTTGATATGTAACACCCAGGTCTGAGACATTTATACTTTACTGCTGGAGTGAGTTTTTTCATTGAATTTTGCTGGTATTTTGGGTATGACATCATGTCTAAAACTCCCTTTATCTCCCATTGTTTATCTAATTTTCACATTTCTCACATGTGTGGAGTATTTTCCTGTAACTGTACCACCTGGGCAACAATAACAGTGATGATGGAAGCTCATGTCTGCTTCCTATTTTCCAATAGGAAAATATGAATATCTTTTCATTAAACCCCAACGAAAGCTTTTAAGTTTGGCATATTAAATGTGTTGATACAATTTCTATATGTGTGTAAGGAGTGGGTAAGAATGACACCTCATGGGGTGTTGTGAGGATTAAAAGACATAATATATGGAAATCATTCAGAACAGTGCCTGGCTCCTAGTAAAATCTTTTAGATGATGGATTTATGCATTCCAGTACAGGAGGTATCCAGCTATTCATTCCTCTTCAAAATTGTAGCTCTAAATGGTTAAGTAATAGACATAAAGCACTTGAAATGAATCTTGGAATATAATGAGTTCACTATATCTAGGCTGTTAATATACTGCAATATTGCAGAATTTCTTCCAAGAATAGATGTTTATATTTTTACAAAGCTTTTGCTGAGCTTTCAAAATTGGCATGTATATACTATTTGTATTCACAGAGCAACATTAGATTTCAAGGCATGTATGTAGTATATAATTTTTAAATGTATATTATTTTATTTATATACATTTATATGCTAAGGTATATGTGCATCGTGAATGAGTGTGTTTGTGTGTGTGTGAATGTGTGTGCATGTGTGTGAATATGTGTGTGCACTCGCATGCATGCACATGAATTTATTCAGGTATCAAGTGGTGCCCAATATACTGGCCGAGTAATTTAGTGACATTTCTCTTTTAAAAACTAAATCAGGGGAGATGTGGGAACACTCTACTATTTAAGGTTGATGCCTATAATTGACCTTATAACCTTGGCGCTTGGAAAAATATGGAGGACTCTCTTTACTGGCAGGGTTTCTCTTTCTCTGATTTTGTCTGGGCAGTTCAAAATTCCTCACAACTCTACATTTAAATTATATGTACAACTTTCTTTCTCCTGATAAGAATACATTCAGCTTACACCTGATTCCTAAAAGGCTCCCCATGCTAATGAGGCATTTTGGTACTCTAAATCCTCAGTCACTAACCTTCGTCTACCTCAGATATGCCTAACCCCAGTCTCTAAATACATATCACTGTAAATATTCCCAGGTATCCAAACCTGCTGTCCATCATCTCTGTTCCCTTTGTCCTTGTGGATCATATCTCTGGACAATCCCCGAAGGCATGAATAGTCACAATAGACCTCAGAAGAGCTTTGAAAATCTTTCAGCCAGAAGCTGGGACTGTGCCCAGGTAGGGGTTAATGAAGAAGGGCAGATGGGCTTTTGCAGGTTTGCAGGGGCACAGAGGGGTTCCAGCTTAACATTCACAACTAAAATGGGGTGGCACAAAACTGCCTAGTCTTAGTTCCAGGAGATCTGTTATATTGATTCTGTGGGGACCTGAATGAATGTCTGAATCTTTTGAATATATATATATTCCAAGTTTTCAGTAGCAGAACCAAAAGTGTCTGGCTGTCAAGCTCAGGATGTACACAGGCACACCTTAGATGTTTTTGTTGAAAAGCGGTTGTTCAATAATGTAAATTATTTTTATTTTGATAAAGTACATTTTTGTGTGTGTGTCGCCTTGAATCTTGTGGAAAGTATCAACCATATCACGCTTCCTCCTCCTCATTAGCTGTTGAGAGTTGCATACTTTCCTTTTGATTTTACATCATGGCCTTGGTGCGGGGGGTGATAGAAAATCGAGACACTCATACTCATTATTATAACTTATCTAATAGTATGGTATCAGCAGGATTACATATTTTCTCATTTATATATTTAATTCCAGTGTTCTTCCACTTAATTCTTGTCAAGTGGGCCCTCAAATCCATTGGATTTTATAAATCTTTTCATAAAATTATTTTCTGAAAATGTACTGTTATATATATTTCCAAGATTGTCATTTTTGTCATTTTTCAGTACTGAAGTGATCCAATATTCATTTTGTAATATAATTTATATTTTTAATCATTTACATATGTGTGTACCTATAAATGTGTTGGTGCACATGCCGACAAATGGTAGGGCAAGAAAGAAGAAAAGAATCTTTTTCTCTGCAGCTGGAGTTGGTGCTAGTTGAGTCACCTGAAGTGGGTGAGTGCTGGAACTGAATTTGGTCTTCTGGCCCTAAACACTGAGATATCTCTCAGCATCTTTATTTTTATTTTTTTAACTAGTGTGTTTTTAAGTTGTCATTGTATTCACTATAGCAATTTTTTTGTTTTGTTTTTGTTTTGTTTTTGTTTTTTGATTTTGTTTTTGTTTTTTTGAGACAGGATTTCTCTGTATAGCCCTGGCTGTCCTGGAACTCACTTTGTAGACCAGGCTGACCTCAGAAATCTGTCTGCCTCTACCTCCCCAGTGCTGGGATTAAAGGCATGCGCCACAACACCCTGCTAACTATAGCAATTTTTTTAAATTAAATTCATCTTTCTAAATTTTTTAACATTTGAATCTATTGTATTCTATTTAAGAGTGAATAGAAGTGTCTTTAGTCCTATTCTAGTATTTCTCATTGCTACCTCTTTCTATACTCTATTCCATTATAGTCAGCTAAATTTCTTCTCCACAGAGCCCTCAATCTTTGTCAAACCTACATTCATTTAATGGATTTTTGAGGTAGGATAAACTAATGGAGATGTGCTTCTCTAGGAATGGCTACTGAGTTATCTATATACATCTCTGTGGGTAACTCATTGAGCCTAGTGTAACTAAGGAATTTGATCGTGAACATAAGTCATCTGTTTGATTGAAAGCTTGACTGTATGAATCTGATTGCCAAGGTTCATAGTGAGTCTACATTTATTCCTAGTCTTTTTTTTTAACATAGAATTATTTTAAAATATATGTGTTATAAAAAAAAAACCTCCTTAAAAATATATGTGTTATTTATTGTTTATATTGGTTATTTATTTTGTCTACAATTTTAATTGTGGCATTTCTATAATACATAGTTTTGGTTGATCCTTATCCAACTCGTCATCTCCCCCATCTCTATGTCCCCTTTCCCCTGCTTAAAACATTCCTATACTGAGTATTCTGTCCTTTTACTTTTATATCAAATTTAGTTATTCAAATTTAATTATTGTCTGGTACGTTTGTGTGTTTCTGTGTGTTGATATGTGATCAGGGACTTGGATGTATTGAGAGCTGAGTATAGTTTTGGAGGTTGGTCCTCACCTTTCATGGATTGGCTCAGGGGCCTCTTAAAATTCAGTTGATTCTACCTCCCTTCTCACCACAATATTTCTGGGGTTACGTATGCTCATATACTAGTACTGGACTTGAACGTGTTAGAGATTTGAAATGATGTACTCATGTTTCCAGAGCAAACATTTTATCCACTGAATAAATTTCACAGATGCAAATTTATGTTTAAGATACATAACAACACAAACGAATATACATTAGTGCCCTGTATTGATTTTGATATGTGTATTTATTGATGAGCTTTTAGAGAATATATATTATAATTATATATATATATGTATATATATATTATACATATACATATATTATATATGTATATATTATAATATTATAATACATATATATACATATATGTATATATATGTATATATATATATTTCCTAAGACCCATATTATTTATGACAAAATATTCAAAATATCTCTGTCCCTCTTTTGGAAACATACAGCATTTTTATTATATACCTTTACAAAATTGGATGACCACAGACCAGAACATTCTACTTTTCTCTAACTTTAAATTATAACTCTTTGTTCAAACTCCTCCTAACCCTTCCCCCACATCTTCCCATCCTTTGCTATCATTTCTGTTTCTATTTATGAGATCAATGTTTTCAGATTTCATAGTAAGACTATGTGGCATTTGTCTTTCTGAGTCAGAAATATTCCTTTTATCGGAATGGGCTCCAGAATCATCCATGTCACCATGGATTGCAGGGTTGAATTTATTTTATATTGAACAGCATTTCATTCTGAATATAGATTACATTTTTTCTATTCCTTTGTTGAGTTTTTTTTTTTTTTTAACTTTTGGTCTGTTGTGATTAATTCTGCGACAGACATAGAAGGATTGATGTCTTTATGTCTTTTCAACATACTGGTTTTATTCCCCTAAATTTTTGAATATTTGTCCTGTTTTATCTGTGTGTGTACATGCATCTGTATGCCACTGTGTATGTGTAAATTAGAAGGAAATTTTTAGAAGTTATTTCTTCACTTCTACTATGTGGATCTCAGAGATTGAACCCATTTGAGCTCAGGCTTGGTCTCAAGAATTTTTGCTTGCTGAGCTATCTTACCAGTCTGGTTTTATTTCTTTAATGTTTAAGTAATGAAACTAAGGAGATGTACTATATCCTGATCACATTCATTAAAATATAAAAACAAAACACCATCAAGTATTTTGTTATTGACTCATTCTGTAATTGTAGTGCATGCTCTATAAATTTGCTGTTCCTTTTTTACTGTGTTTTTTCAAGCAATTAAATTTTTTACTACAATTTTGCAGGATTGGCTTGATATAGTCATTAAGTACAAACGAAGTACTAAGCATTTAAATGAGGATGTAATCAAATGAGGCTAATTTTTCTTGTCCTATTGAAACAAGGTTATTTTAATATGTAATACTTATTAAAACATACTTCAGTTATACTGGGAAATTTAAATTATGCAAGCTTTCACAGATAATATTGCTTCCCAAAATGATTGACATTTTCAAGATGGTAAATAACATTTTGTGTGCTTATTACTTAAGTACTTTTGATTTTGTAAATACAAGATTAATTAGCTAAGATCAGGCAAACTATGTTTAGGTATCTGGATTAATCAGGTGCTCTGCCTTGTCTGAAATATTGATAGGAATGTTTAGCAACTCTACCAAGTAAGATGAGTGGCAAAAAATAATACAGGTTTTGCTATAAATTGCAAATAAGTACAAAATTAATCTGGTCGACATCACCAGAAATATCATTAGCATTTCAAATTATTTCATTCTGATTTGCAGAATCTGTTGTCAATGTCAAATAATAATGTTATAAATGATGTTGAAAAAATAGCAAGAACTTTAAAAAATGTGTGTGTGTGTGTGTGTGTGTGTGTGTGTGTGTGTGTGTACATGCAAAAGCATGTGTGTAGATGTCAGAGGACAATGTTCTAGAGTTGGGTCTCTCCTCACAGCTAAGATATTGAATTCAGGTCATCAGGCTTAGATGTCCCTACTTGACTCTGGCATATATTTTGAGAATTATTTAAAATACTACCCATCAGATGCCACTTTTTTTTTTTGAAAAGACTGAGCATTCCAGTTGAAAATAACAATTCCTCCATCACAAGAACGGCTTGACATCTGTATTTAAATTTGACTGATGAGAAGACAATTAATACCATCACCTTTCTTCATGTAAACTCTATTTACGTTTAGATGTAAGCCCATGCATGCTAAACACACCTAGACCTACTGTGTCGCAGAGAACAAGCTTGAACTGCTGATACTCTTGTCTCTGGAGGTGGAACACAGGGCTTTCAGCATGCTTGCCAGTTCTCTATTACCTGATGTACATTACCAGCTCAACTCACTATCATTTGATATGATGTTCTAAATTTATACCCCTAATCCCACCTCCCAGGCTTTGGCTCTATTATCACCTGTCTACTACCTATATTCTACTATCACCTTCAGCAATGTCAGCTTTTCAGATTCCACATGTTTGTGAGCTCGTGCAATAGGCTTTCAAGTATTTCCAAACAGTATTTAGTAGAATTTCTGTATAGCAAGTGTCACAAAGTCCAAAAGTCTTTTCAATTAGGTGTCTCAACAGCCAGCATCAGTAGCTACAGAAAGGGACTTTTGAAAAGCTATACCAAGCCCCTGCTTCCATCATTTGTGTTCCATTTTTAATTTTCTTCCAAACTCTAGTTTTCCCTTTTAATTTCATTCTGTAAATATATTAGTTTTCTCTCTCTCTCTCTCTCTCTCTCTCTCTCTCTCTCTCTCTCTCTCTCTCTCCCTCTTTCTCTCTCTCTCCTCTCTCTCTCTCTCTCCCTCTTTCTCTCTCTCTCCTCTCTCTCTCTCTCTCTCTCTCTCTCACACACACACACATGCACATACACACACACACACACACACACACACACACACACACACTACTTATTGTTCTGTGGGGAGTACTGTGTCTCACAAGTTTTTCCTTCTTATAAGATGGAATGCTGTTAGGGTCAATCTTCTAGCCTTGTTCTGTGCTTCTACACTTAAGAATAGGTGTGAGTTTGGAGCTGTACTGAGACTTCTGGTAAATAAACTTTTTATTTTATTTTATTTTTTCGTTCTTTTTTTTTTATTTTGTTTTCTTTTTTGTTTGTTTGTTTTCTTTTTTTATTTTATTTTTATTAGGTATTTATTTCAGTTACATTTCCAATGCTATCCCAAAAGTCCCCCACACACTCCCCCACTCTCCCATTCCCACTTCTTGGCCCTGGTGTTCCCCTGTACTGAGGCATATAAAGTTTGCATGAACAATGGGCCTCTCTTTCCGCTGTTGGCCAAGTAGGCCATCTTCTGATATATATGCAGCTAGAGATGCGAGCTCCAAGGGATACTGGTTAGTTTATATTGTTGTTCCACCTATAGGGTTGCAGATCCTTTTAGCTCCTTGGTTACTTTCTTTAGCTCTTCCATTGTGTGCCCTGTGATCCATCCAATAGCTGACTGTGAGCATCCACTTCTGTGCTTGCTAGGCCCCAGCATAGTCTCACAAGAGACAGCTATATCTGGGTCCTTTCAGCAAAATCTTGCTGGTGTATACAATGGTGTCAGTGTTTGGAAGCTGATTATGGGATGGATTCCTGGGTATGGCAGTCTCTAGATGGTCCATTCTTTCATCTCAGCTACAAACTTTGTCTCTGTTCTTCTTCAGTTTCATGTGTTTTGCAAATTGTATCTTATATCTTGGGTATCCTAAGTTTCTGTGCTAATATCCACTTATCAGTGAGTACATATTGTGTGAGTTCTTTTGTGATTAGGTTACCTCACTCAAGATGATGCCCTCCAGGTCCATCCATTTGCCTAGGAATTTCATAAATTCATTCTTTTTAATAGCTGAGTAGTACTCCATTGTGTAAATGTACCACATTTTTTGTATCCATTCCTCTGTTGAGGGGCATCTGGGTTCTTTCCAGCTTCTGGCTATTATAAATAAGGCTGCTATGAACATAGTGGAACATGTGTCCTTCTTACCTGTTGGGACATCTTCTGAATATATGCCCAGGAGAGGTATTGCGGGATCCTCTCTGAGGAACTGCCAGACTGATTTCCAGAGTGGTTGTACAAGCTTGCAATCCCACCAGCAATGGAGGAGTGTTCCTCTTTCTCCACATCCTTGCCAGCATCTGCTGTCACCTGAATTTTTGATCTTAGCCATTCTGACTGGTGTGAGGTGGAATCTCAGGGTGGTTTTGATTTGCAGAGGTGAATCCAAGTACATCCTAGTGATGCTTTTGAATGAAACTATAGAAATTTGAAGAGGTTTCAGAGACAAATATCATGTATTCTGTGAAGAAAAGATGTTAAGACCAGTCATAAATTTGCCAGTCTTAAATATTAAAGAATAATAAAATGAGTTTCTGAAGTTCTGAATGAAGCTGGTTTTAAACATAGATATTATACTCAAATTATTATTTAAATTGACCATACATATATATTTTAATATACTATTGGTTAAATTTTTTATTATGCTAAATATATCAAACATATTTTATATGCTAAATATATTAAGATACTCTTTGGTTAATTTTGCATTGTAGTATATTATATATATTTTTAGGATTAAAGAATGCGAATTGATCCATTTCTATCTCCATGTACTAAGGTCAAATCTAAGTGGATTAAGGAACTCCACATAAAACCAGAGACACTGAAACTTATAGAGGAGAAAGTAGGCAAAAGCCTCGGAGATATGGGTACAGGGGAAAAATTCCTGAATAGAACAGCAATGGCTTGTACTGTAAGATCGAGAATCGACAAATGGTACCTCATAAAATTGCAAGGCTTCTGCAAGGCAAAAGACACCGTCAATAAGACAAAAAGACCACCAAAAGAGTGGGAAAGGATCTTTACCTATTCTAAATCAGATAGGGGACTGATTTATATATATTAAGAACTCAAGAAGGTGGACTCCATAAAATCAAATAACGCCATTAAAAATGGGGCTCAGAGCTAAACAAAGAATTCTCACCTGAGGAATACCGAATGGCTGAGAAACACCTGAAAAAATGTTCAACATTCTTAATCATCAGGGAACTGTAAATAAACTTTTTAAATAAGCAGGTCTTAAATACATTTTCAATTTTAATTTACTCCAATTTTCTCATTTTTTTCTTCTAATTAGTTCATGAATATTATCCAGATGATTTAGATTTAATAATTTTCCTAATATATTTGAAGGAATAAACTATTTTAATTAGTTTTTCTCATTTTTTAACTTCCAATTATCTTCTAAATAACTTATAGTAAAACTGGATGTGTTTTTTATTCTAAAAGAAAATATGTTCTTTGAATAAAAGTCAATCCAATATACTTTACACACAGATAGATATGGATAATGATATTCTCTTTCCAGACCTCTGTGGAAAATCTGTGAGACCCCAGGAAAGGCCAGTTTTTAATCTCTGCATATTTTGGATCATTTATGGCACAGAAAAAATAATTTGAGAACCACTGATACAACCATAGTCCAAGATTTACTTACATTGCATAAAAAGTTTTGTTCTGAGGAATGAGAAGATCTGAGAAAAAAAGAAATGGCTGCCTCAGCCTGGGAATTACTTTGATGGAGAGAAATTTAATGATTCCAAAAGAGTACAAATGCAGGCTCTGGAGAAATGATTCAGTAGTTAAGAACACTTGATATTCTTACAAAGACAGAGTTTTGATGTCTAGTACACATTCCAGGAGATTGAACAAACAGGCATTCATGATGAAACACTAATTCATATAAAATAAAAATAAATATTTGTTAATTAAAAAAGAAACACAAATGTGGTATTTCTGATGCAAGAATTGTGGCATATGTGCCACATGTGCAGTTACACCTCTACCTTATGGAGAGCAGCAGAGGATGAATGATATCACATTTTAAATTAAAACTCATTAATTTTTATAGTGAGGCAAAGGCATATCTGTGGTGCATATGTAATTTCGAAGAAAACTTTGAGGAGTGAATACTCTCCCTTCAGCATTGGGGTCCTGGGGTTTGAACCCCATTATGTGGTTCTGTGGCAGGTGCCTAGACATAAGGAATGAACCCAACTTTAATTCTTAAGTGAGATTGGGCCACAGGGCAGCAAAGCTTTGTGAAGAAAGACTAGTTAATGGGGATAACATAACAATTGCCACTGTCTCCTGAGTTGTAGTCAGGAAGAAAGTTATCAAAAAAGAAAGAAGAGCAAGTAGATCCAGAGACCATAAAAGCTCTCAGTTGAATGTGCCTGTTGAAGACTTGCAATATTGTTTAGATGATCTACAAATTCAGTACATGCCCCATAAAGATTCTTACGCCATGGCTCACAGGAAGTATTCAATTTAAAATTTATATGCAAGCCTTAAAGCTCCAAGTCAGGTGACGTTGGCAGGTAACAGTGAATCCAAGGAAAGCTTTGATTTCCTAACCTCATCCAGCTTTCTGACTTCACATCCAAGCAAAAATGGTTAGAAGAAGGACAGACTGGTATACAAACTCCTAAATGTTATAATATGTGAGTTGTTCCTACAACCAAGATATTATCACCTATTTACAAGAATCTGCTATTTCTCACCCTTAGTATCCAACATGACTGACTGCCCAAGAACAGCTCAACAATTAAGAGAACTTACTGCTTTCCCAGAGAACCAGAATTTGGTTCCCAGCATCCATAACAAGTGGCTCTTGGTCTCCCATCAGGATAGCTCCATGAGATTCAATGTCCCCTTCCATGAGTAGCTACATACATGTGCATACATGTACGTGTGTGCGTGTGCAGACACACACACACACACACACACACACACACACACATATCTTGCCATCTTGCTGTAAGTACCTCTCTGATGTACCCATTAGTGTATTTTAAATTTACCTTGATTTGGCTTTCTTTGTTATATAAAACAATAGAATTTTATGAAACAGCTTTCAGGTTGGAATACAGAATTTGAGAACACCTACATTTGTGTTCTTGGGGAATGGTTACTTATAATTGCTACAGATTAAAGTGCCTTACTTCCTTTACAGTGAAAGTAGTGTTGTGACTTTTGGAACCATCAATTATGGGTTTGACTGCTAAGGTGTGGATCAAAGTTGTCCTCTGACTTATACACAACTGCTTAGGCATACACACACACACACACACACACACACACACACACACACAAAGAGAGACCACAAATAAAAAATGTAAAAACAGTTGGCAAGGAATCACAGAAAACCTTTTTGCACCTGTATGTGGAGTTAGTAGACCTTGGCAGGAGACAGAAGACCTGGTGAGATTGAATATTTTCTGTTTTCCATCTATTTCCTCCAAATATATTTTCTCATAAACCATAACAATATGGTCCATGACTCAGTTTTTAATTTCATTTATTAGCAAGATAAATATTCCATGAAAGAATACTCAGATTCCCCTGTAATAGTAACCAGTATTTTTCTAGCATTTTTTTTGCGTTTCACAACTGAAAGTAACATCATCGGCTTCCCTTTGTGAAGGGAGCAACAGGAGTTAGAGCCTGAGCAATTTGATATGACCCCTCACTGAGGAAAAGATAGAACTGGATTTGATGTCCTTGTCTGACCAAGTCCAGAGCCAGACTTCTAAACACAATACTGCTCCAAGGAAAGAAAGGTCCAGAAGTGAAATGCACTAGGCAGCTGACATGTGGATTATGTGTTTCCATCAATTGCGTAATGCCATTTGTTAAGGTCAGACTGCCAACTTTCTAATGAGCCACATCCTGTTTGTGAGACAGTCTTTTGAAACATGAACTGAGTGTCAGTCCATCAAGTACAGCCACTTTGTAGAGCAAAATACTAAATGACACAGGATAGAAAGAAAAGGGCATTAGGTAACATGAAGAAAGAAAGGAGCCCCAACTCCCCACGGTGTGGTTGAAACCTCTCACCAGCTGAGAATTCCAACCATTGCATTCATATTTGGTGTCAGGGGAACCATAATGTGGTTTCATTCAAATTCCTTAGCAACTTTTGAAGACAAGGACTTTAAAAAAAAATCATAGCCCTGTTTGTATCTAAAGACAACAGGGATCCCTCTCTTTGAAAAGGCTATGTGCATGCCTGAGCTCAGGAGTCTTCCTTTACAAATATCCCTTATAACCTGTTTGAAAATTTATTTCAGTAAATCTTCAACTCTGCTTCATACTGTCTTTTCCAAAGATTAGCTGTTGTTACTACTGTAAGAAACTTTAAATATTGTTTTCCATCAAATACAATAAACCATGTTTTTAACAAGGAATTTAAATCTTTTTTATTTTCCCAACTTTATTAGACATTTATGCAAATATTCAAATCCCCTACCCAGCAAATTTTAGTTTACATAAAGGCTCTGCATCAGCTGTGTTCTCAGATTACAGTGTCTGACCCCTTTCTCCTCCATTTACTGTATGTTTATTCTATTAAATCTAGCCAATCTTAAAAGACCATAGTCAATGAAGAAAGGCACATCTCCCACCTGCCTTAGAATAATATCCAAGTGCACTTTCGGTTCCTAGTGCTTGATCTGTTCTGGTGACCAATGTCCCTTCCCCAACAAGAGTAAATTTGCTTTGTCCAGATAATTCAGAGTGGTGGTCTCTTTCCTTGCAATCACAAACATTATTTCTAGCAACACCTTTCCATTGGTCCATTAGTTGTATATGGGTTCCTATTGTAATTTCAATCTGCTTGTTTACTTTTTGCTAACTCAGTGTGTATCCATCTAGGACGTTCTGCGAGATATTCCTGTGCCCAGTGGTGCTCATTCACATGCCTCTCTAATAGTATGCCATTTGTTGCAAATCTATTTCAGGCCACATGTGGAATAAGTATTTCACCTTTGTGAATTTTATCACTTATTGGCGTATATATTCCATTTTTCCCATAAAAAGTGAATAACAGCTCAAGGATCTTCAGTATGATATTTGTTCATTTACCAAAGAGTACTGTCCCAATGATCTCTGTAAAATTTATATTAGCATTCATTTCCCTGAAAGTCTAATGAAGCTTGTCTCTGGGGATGTGTGAGAGAGTCTAAAGAGGGTTAACTGAGCAAGTAAGGACATGTCGTGAATGTAAGTAGAATGATTGTGATAGGCTGGAAGCAGATAGAGAGCTGTTTCAGTAGGTAAGAGCAGATCCTGCTGTACTGGAAGAAACAAGTTCAGTTTCCAGTGCCCATGTAGAGGAGTTTACAACAGTCTGTAACTTTAGCTCAGAGAGATTCATTGCCTTCTTCTCATGTCTGTGGGCACTGTACTCAGTGGAGATATCCATACTCAGACACATAGGGATATATACACTTAAAAAGTAATAAACATAGTGTTGTAATGTTGGGTGAGGGGAAGAGAATGCCAGCTAAGTAGTGATAAACTTCAGCTTTTCAGCTCTGTTCTGAGAAGGTACATGGGACACCATGAGCCAATACAAATTCCCTGTGCCATATATTGTTTCTGTAAGGCATTTTGTCATAGCAACAAGAAGCTAACAAAAGCAAATACCTATTGTGAACCTCTATTATTCTCTGTAGTTTGGGCAGAATCTAGAGAGATGGTGGTTTTTTTTGTTTGTTTGTTTGTTTGTTTTTTGTTTTGTTTTTCTTGTGAAGTTTACTTCCACATGATGCATATGGTATTTTGATAGCGTGCCTGTATATTTTATACTAATTTGCAAATGAGTGATTCCCAGACACTTTCATTGGTTTTCAGAGAACATCTGTGCAGTATCTCAAACCCTGTTGTCCAGTCTCTTCCCTCCATCATATATCCACCTGCATACCTAATTCTTCTTTAACATAACCATTCCTGTGTTGACTAGTTGTGAGTTTGACACAAATCTACAAATACCTGGATTGTCTCCATTTGATTGGCTTATGGCCATTTCTGCAAGGAATTCCCCTCATTATTGTTTGATTTAGGAGGGATCAGTCTGCTGCTTGTTGTCTTAGCTTGGCAGGAAGGACTGGACTTTATAAACAACATAGCTAAACAAAGCAGAGGAGAAAAAGCAGGAAACATGGTCTCTACATCAGTTCCTTCCTACAGGTAATTACCTTGAGCTCCTGTTCTGGCTCTCTGTAGTGGCAGACTATACATTAGAAACATCCTTAATCATCAGGGAAATGCAAATCAAAACAACCCTGAGATTCCACCTCACACCAGTCAGAATGGCTAAGATCAAAAATTCAGGTGACAGCAGATGCTGGCGAGGATGTAGAGAAAGGGGAACACTCCTCCATTGTTGGTGGGATTGCAAGCTTGTACAACCACTCTGGAAATCAGTCTGGCGGTTCCTCAGAAAATTGGACATAGTACTACCGGAGGATCCAGCAATACCTCTCCTGGGCATATATCCAGAAGATGTTCCAACTGGTAAGAAGGACACATGCTCCACTATGTTCATAGCAGCCTTATTTATAATAGCCAGAAGCTGGACAGAACCCAGATGCCCCTCAACAGAGGAATGGATACAGAAAATGTGGTACATTTATACAATGGAATACTACTCAGCTATTAAAAATGAATTTATGAAATTTCTAGGCAAATGGATGGACCTGGACGGCATCATCCTGTGTGAGGTAACCCAATCACAAAGGAACTCGCACAATATGTACTCACTGATAAGTGGATATTAGCCCAGAAACTTAGGATACCCAAGATATAAGATACAACTTGCTAAACACATGAAATTCAAGAAGAATGAAGACCAAAGTGTGGACACTTTACCCCTTCCTAGAAATGGGAACAAAACACCCATGGAAGGAGTTACAGAGACAAAATTTGGAGCTGTGACAAAAAGCTGGACCATCTAGTGATTGCCATATGCAGGGATCCATCCCATAATCAGCTTCCAAACGCTGACACCATTGTACACACTAGCAAAATTTTGCTGAAAGGACCCACATATAGCTCTCTCTTGTGAGACTATGCCGGGGCCTAGCAAATACAGAAGTGGATGATCACAGTCAGCTATTGGATGGGTCACTCGGCCCCCAATGCAGGAGCTAGAGATATTACCCAAGGAGCTAAAGGGAACTGCAACCCTATAGGTGGAATAACAATATGAATTAACCAGTACCCCGGAGCTCTTGACTCTAGCTGCATATGTATCAAAAGATGGCCTATTTGGCCACCACTGCAAAGAGAGGCCCATTGGACTTGCCAACTTTAGATGCCCCAGTACAGGGGAACGCCAGGGCCAAAAAGGGGGAGTGGGTGGGTAGGGGATTGCGAGGGTGGGTATGGGGGACCTTTGGGATAGCATTGAAAAGGTAAACGAGGAAAATACCTAATTAAAAAAAAAAGAAAAAAGAAAAAAAGAAGAAGAAGATAAAATAAAACTGTTCCTCTCAGGCTGCTTTTGGTCAGTGTTTTCATATAGCAACAGACATGTAAACAAGGACAGATTATGCAATAGGCATACAGGGGTGGGGGGTACATTTTTTCTCAGCAGAAATTAGCATGTGTGCTAACCTGATTTTTTTATGGTTGACAGAAGTATATTTTGACAGAGTTAACATAATTTCCAAGAAGGAAAATATAATCCAAATATCAATTTAGTAGCATGTTACCTACCAGTCGGTTTATCCAACAAACTTGTCATGGATTCTCTGAAAAGAATTTTATAAATCAAGTGGCCAGAAAGTACCAGATAAGGGACTAACTACCTTTGCCTCACAGGAGATAAGATATGCAAAATGTGGTATCACCTGCCTAACTAAGCACAACTTATCAGTACTTCTCCAGCAGTTTTCAGGGAAGGTGCCTTCCTGGCTATTAGCATGCTTCTACCATCAGAAACAATAGGCAGAAGTTCATCCAACTAATATGGAAACAACTGCTTTTTCACTATCCTGCTTAACTGGCAGCCACTTTAACCCTGAGTTTCTGGTTAAAATTCCAATGCAGATTCCAAGCCATCAACTGAAAGGCAAAACATTCAGCATCTCTTTCATTTGTGCAATCAGGAAAAGCGATGATCATAATATTAAACCTGTATGCATCAGTTAGTACATCTAACTGTTGCCTGTTAAGGAAGCTATTTCTTATAAATTTCAATCCTAAAAGTAATTATTATAAAACTTCAATAAACCCCATCTCTATATATTTGTGTTTGTATTAGTCAAGAGTACAGTCATTGCTCAATTCACAAGCTTCCATGTCTTAGTCTCTGTATTTGCTGGAATCTTGAAGAAGTAGGCTCTAGTGCCAGTGAAAAAATGGACATGCTGGCAAACTGAGGGCAAGAAGGCAAAGGCCAAATCTTCCTTCTGCTCTTCCCTTGTATATAGGTTTACAGCAGAAACTATTCCAGATTAAAGGTATATTTTCTTGCCTCAAGCTACATATCTAGCATTTGTCTTCCTGCCTAAAAGTGAATTCACCCACTTCAAATCAATCAATCAATCAATCACACAAACAAATCTCTCAGAGGTATGCCCTCCATTTATGGATTGTGGTTCATCCCGCTAACAGTCAAGTAGACAAGCAGAAAGAGTCATCAGAGTGCTTAGGCTGGTAGAACCATCAATTTTTATTAAGAAAAGAAAAATGCCTTCTTTAAACATTGGAAGAGAAGATAAAATTTTTCCCTAACATGCAACTTTCTGTCTTAGAACCTATGGAATTCAAAAGCTTTTATAAAGAGCAGCAAAAGAATATGTTATCATAGCTGAATAGTGTGATCCTGGCTGTTAGTGTTTGCCTGGGAAACAGATAGTCCTGTGGAAATCATGCCGGCACCATGGTCTCAAACAAGGAGGATGTGGGTACTTTTTAATGGAGGACAACCTTCTGCAACAAAGGGAAAACCTAGCAAGGAAGATCTATGGATATCATGTGTCTCATTACAAAGCACAGATGACAAAATACAAGGTTACAGTTGGATTTAGTAGCAAGTGAAGCCAGAAGAAAATTAAGAAGGCTCTGTGGGATCATCCAATTGTTAGAACCAGCTCTAGTGCAGGTGGAATGGAACTGTTTCAGGATAAGACAGAGATGAGTTACCTTTGCTAAACTTGCTGAATAATGTTCATATATGATTTAATGTTCTTTCACTCTAACTCACACAATATTCTTCTGTATAAAACTGAATTTCTCAACCTGTGAAATGCACATCAGAACACTCCAACAGTCTTGAAAGGAAACATTTAGGAAACAACTATGCTAAACATGTAAAAATTCAAAAAATGTTCACCCATCTAAGTACTAAAGAGATCTCAAAAACAATCTAAAATAAAGTGGATTATTTAGACACAATGACATTTTCTCTTATTGAAACATTATTTAGTCTAGTTTGTATAATTAGCAGACAAGCAGAACCTTTTTGAAACTTGAAGAATCACTGCCGCTGACTAGTGTATCAGTTACTTGTCTCGATGCTGTGACAAAATATCTGGCAAAAACAACTTAAAGAAGGAAGCATTTGCTTTGACTCATAGTTTGAGTGTACAGTCTATCATGCTGAGCAAGACACAGCCTCAGGAGAATGAAACAGCTATCCCCAGTGGACCTACAGTAAGGAAGCAGAAGAAATGAACATTATTTCTCAGCTTAGTTTCCTCATTTTATACAGATTTATCCAGCACATAAATGGTATCACTCACATCAAGGTAGATCTTCCCATAATAGTTAACTTAATCTGGAAACTCGTTCAGAAAAATGTCTAGACATTTGTATCCAAGGTGCTCCAAATCTTGTTAAACTGACAATACTGACCATCATACACTGCTTCTAAGTTCCATTCTTTCCACCTATGTATTCATGGACAGTTGAGTTTTCCCCTCTCCCTTAGTCAAGACAGAACTGGTATCCAATGGCCTGGGATACACAATTCCCTTACACAAAATTACATAAGTTTTACCTATGCAGATATAATCATCATCATTACAAGGTTCCCTGAATTATTTGTAATTCCTGATGCAGTAAAACATATGGCCATACCTCCATGAAAGAGAGATATTTCATCTAACCCAGATTGCTTCTGAAGATGTTTTTAAAGCTATGGATTAAATAATAAAACTAAATTTGCTTATCCTAATTTACATGATTCTAATTATTCTAATTAGTGATAAATAAACAAGTATTCTTTCATGAATTAATGAGATAAACCACAACTACTTGTCTTGATTACCTGTGCAGGTAAACTACTTGTCTTGATTGCCTATGCAGGTGAAGGAATCTAGAGCCCTGGCAAACCAATCACACACACACACACACACACACACACACACACAATACCATAATATGAATGTATGTGGTGACTGAATATATTCATGTATTGTGTATATACACCTGCATGTGATGTTGGAGTGTCTTTTTTTTTTTTTTTCTTCTCTACCTTACTATATTTTGACAACAGGATTTCCCATTGAATTCAGAGTTTATTCATTAGCTAGGCTGAAAAACTTTGAGTTCCATGAATTATCTTTTTTGTCACCCACTCTCATCAAGCAATAGGATTACAGACATGCTCCACCATAGCCAGGTTTTTTTCTGGGGTTGGGGGCATGCTTGTCATCTGAATTAAGTTCCTTATCCTAATATAATAGACATTGTTTTCGATAAGCCATATCCCAAGACCACAGGTTGATTTTGAAAATGTCCATTTCAATAATATATTTCTTTTATATCTATGAATATGGACCTGTGAGATAATGGTACATAGTTTCACAGTGAAGGCACATTGTGAACTTTAATTTGTCTTTGATTTGAGATCCTCAAAAGTTGGGAGAATTACTCTTTAGAAAATGGCTTCAGATACTTTCTGAAAGCATATATTCTGGAAAGCCCTAATACCAAAAATATAACAACAATGTCACCAAGGAACACCCCCATATCTAAAGAAAATCATGTGTTTTCAAGACTTTGTGAGAGCAAGCTAATTTTAGCATTGTCATCTAATTGCTTAATAAGGCATCTCTAAGGAGATAGAAATCTATCTTCTAGAAACTTTTTTAGACATCTGTGCTGGGTAGATTTAGGTCTACTTGGCACAGTTTGAGAGAAGGAAACCTCAGCTGAAATCAATCCCTGCACAAGATTGGGCTGAGGACCAGTGTGTAGAACATCTTTTTTAAGTTAGTGATTTATTCAGAGTGTCTTCCCCGCTTTGAGTGCTGCCAACCCTGGGATGGTTTTCCTAGGTTCTATTAAAAAAGCAGAGTAAGAAATCCATGTGGAGGAAACCACTAAGCAGCACTCCTCCACAGTCTCTGCATCAGTTCCTGCCTCCAGGTCAGTGCCCTGATCAAGTTCCTGTTTATGTTTCTGTAGCAATAGATAGAGTACAATATAGAGGTGCAAGCCAAATAACCTTTTCCCCTCAAACTTGTTCTTTTCTTAAAGGTATTTTACTGTAGCAATAGAAACCCTAATTAAAATAATATCCAACTTAAACAAGAAAGTGCTATGCCAAATTTAAAGTAAATGAGTGAGGTGGAATGTGGACAGAGATGTTAGCAGTTAGGACCTACAGAAATATCAACAGACATAAAAACTACTGGTGCTAAATTAATTTTTTTAAAAAAAAAAGGTAGATTAAGGTTAAGCTTAAAATGGGGATGGGTTGCTGAACTATATGTGTGACTCTAGAGTTGGATACTCAAAAGGAAGATTATTCGTATAACTTTTTTAAAAAAATTATTATAGACTGGGTTTAATATAGCTCACTGTCTTCAAACTCACGAAACATCCATAGTTGACAGTGAACTTCTGATCATCATGCCTCCACCTCCAAAAAGCTGGGCTTACTGTCATACAGCATCATATCTAGCATATGTGATGATGATGATTGAACCCAAGGATCTGAATACATTAGAGAGCACTTTACTAAATGACCTACCTCATAGCACTCACCTCAGTCTCAAGAAAATGTGTAGTGGTTGAAATATAGAATGGTACATTGACAATTGCCACTGAATTATGTTTTATTCCCATGCCCATTTATGAATCTTTTAAAAGACTCTGCAAAAGACATATTTCTACTTGAAATTCAGTAACATATTGTCTGGTGTTTTGACTCTTCTCCCAATTCCTGTCCTTCTAAATAATTTTTGACAGCTAATTAGTTTGATAGCCATTTTCAACCTCTAATTTGGGAGATAAGATGTATGCCTGCATAGTGTGCACTTACTGCTGTGTACATCTGTGTTCAAGATTAATCTCCAGGGTGTTTGAAATTAGCATCCGTTTAAAGGCAAACAAGGTTATAAGCAAAGACAAGAATTTAATTGATCTTTGGTCTTCTTGATACTGCCTGAGATGTACTGAAAATAGAAAAGTTCTTTCCTGTCTTTGCAAAGACTTATTTTTATTCTGAAACACATAGAAGCAGAAAAATTTAACAGGAAAAAAATTATATATATAAAAGAAAGCATGGTTTGTTTTTAAAGTTATAAATTTACATTTTAAGGATGTATATGAATATAAAATACAAATTTATATTGTGAATGACATTAAATGTTTTACTAACTTTGAGATACTAATATAATATAAAACAAGATAAAAATACATCACTTTGTATTTTCCTTCTTTTGAGATTATAATGTTACCTTTCTATTTTCTCCCTTCATGTTCTTCCATATATGCCTCCCCACTCTCATTCAAATTCAAAGCCTCTTTTTACATCAGCTGTAATTGAAGCGTATGTGTATTTCTGCATCCTTGTATGTTCAGATCTGCCAAACTCTATACCAAACTCCCAAGCCAACATTTCCTAGTAAACATTTTGATAACAGCGTATATTCACTTTGAACTAATCTCTTGGTTCTGAAAACCAAATTGTTGTGCTTCTTCCTAAAAAATGTGCCCTTTCCCACACCCATATCTTTATATGAAGTTAAGGCCTAATGGGCTTTTTCTGTTCAATTTGACACATTCATTGGTGTTGACCTTGTTCAGCTTTCAGTTGGCCAGTCATTTTGATGATACTTTGTTGGTGTGCTAGTTAAAGATGCTCTACAATCACAAACTAATAACTAAACAAGTATAGTCGTTAACAGCAATGTGTACATATAATAATATCTTTTTTAAAACTGCACTTATTCATTTGTTTGCTTGTTTGCTAGAGGGAGGCATATAGGACACAGTAAACATATGATAGTCAGAGTGGAAGTTAAATAACAACACACAGTGGCAATTCTCCCTTCCCCACTGTGGGTTGCTGGGAAGGAAAGATGGTCAAGCTTTACCAGATGAGTCATGTCACTGACCTAAAACTATCATATCTCAGGACTTAGTGTATAAAAAAGAGCCAACAGTTTTCTATTCCTTTCAGAAAGAAGCACACTCTATTTCTCAACATTTAGCACTTTACATTCTAGAGCATGAGTTTCTTTCTGCAATGTGAGATTTGTGAGAAGAAAGCAACATAAAATTGTGAAAATCACCTCTTTAAGCTCAAACCTTTCTTACTCTAATCTCTAGCCCTCCTTCTCTCTCTCCCTCTCCCTGCCTCCACATGGCCATTGCCGGCCTCTCTCCCTCTTTCTACCTTCTGTCTTTCTCCCTGCCTTTCTACAATAAATTTCTAAATCCATAAAAACAAAACAAAACAAAACAAAGCAAAAACCAAAATTGTTACTCAGACCCAACTGAGTATAAATGTACAACTCTTTCCTAAGAAGAGATCAGATACCAAAGACTACATTGTAGTCAATAAGAGTGAAGAGACTGGCAGTTTTACTACATGTTCATATGGGACTTTAATACTTCTAAGGTAGTTGTCAAAGAAGCTTAAACACCTAAAAGAAGGGTCAAAAGGGACACCCTATGATCCTTCCAAATCTACAGTCTCTTGAACCATGACAAGGGACAAGAAAGTTGACACAGGGGAAGAACTAACAATAACATTTAGTTGTTAGTTTTGGTGGTTGTGTCTGCTCCATACATGATATACTTAATTTAAATGGCTACCAATGTGATTGACAGAACACAATTTGAAACAAAGCTACTCAAGGACTTTCTTGTTTACAAAAGGTGAAAGGCAAGCAGAAGCCCAAAAGAAGTGGCAGAAGCTGAATAGAAAGCAGCAGAATTCAAAACAGTAGAGGTAGAAGCCAACAGGAAGCAGTATCAAGTCTTCTTGTAGATATCTGAACTCAGAGAAACAGACACACAATATTCTTCTTTTGAGGACTGGGTAGTGGTTATCATAAACTTAGCAAACCCTAATTCTGCTTTTGTTGCAGCACGGCTGCCACACTCAATGTAAGAATTCATGAGCCAGATATTTTCCAAGAGTATTTTGTGTATAAAGACTAAATTTATAATTATATTTGATTTTCAATTGTCAGGAAAGTTGCTCTCTCTTTCCCTCAAATATTAAACAAATGGAGCAAATTCACTTCCTGCTCTTGCAAGAGACTGGAGTTCACTTTTCAGCAGCCATCCTGGGCACTCCACAAAAAACTATGTGAAGAGCTACAAACACATGCACATGTGCGTGTATGCTCATGCACACACATACACATAAATTCATTAAACACTAAAACTACATTTTCTCTGAATATGCTTTCTTTTTAAGAAAATGTTTACATCATATTTAGAGATGTACTGGGAAGTCCAGCAGATGACAGAGAACTGTGGATTGTTTTTCCATATGACAGTCATTTTTTTAATTTATTATGATTTTTTATTAGATATTTTCTTTATTTACATTTCAAATGCTATCCTGAAAGTTCCCTATACCTCCCCTCCACCCTGCTCCCCTATCCATTCACTCCCACTTCTTGACCCTGGCGTTCCATTTGAAAGTCTCCTAGCAAACACAGAAGTGGATGCTCACAGTCAGCTAATGGATGGATCACAGGGCTCCCAATGGAGGAGCTAGAGAAAGTACCCAAGGAGCTAAAGGGATCTGCAACCCTATAGGTGGAACAACATTATGAACTAACCAGTACCCCGGAGCTCTTGACTCTAGCTGCATATGTATCAAAAGATGGCCTAGTCGGCCATCACTGGAAAGAGAGGCCCATTGGACACGCAAACTTTATATGCCCCAGTACAGGGGAATGCCAGGGCCAAAAAGGGGGAGTGGGTGGGTAGGGGAGTGGGGGTGGGTGGGTATAGGGGACTTTTGGTATAGCATTGGAAATGTAAATGAGCTAAATACCTAATAAAAAATGAAAAAAAAAAAAGCAATGCCTCAGTACAGGGGAATACCAGGACCACGAAGTGGAAGTGGGTGGGTATAGGGACTTTCAGGGTAGCATTTGAAATGTAAATGAAGAAAGTATCTAATAAAAAATTGATAAAAATAAGCAAAACCAATGTTGATTGGCATTGCTGAATATACCAAAATTTATATTTATCAGATTTACAAAGGCAAGGGCTATTTCCTATGAAATTGAGATTGACATACACTTCAAACTTACTTGGCATTTCTGATGTGGCAAAAATACAAAAGACAAAATAAGACTGATTAATTAACTTCTGTGTGTCTTCAAAATGGGTCACCAAACTCATCCATCTTTATACAAGCAAACACATGTCCCATTGCTCTCTGCTAAGATACCTTTATGCTTGCACATTTACTCTTCACTACAGCATCAGGAGAACAAAGTGGCATGAAGGTTAAGTGAAAGTCTCTTTTCTCCATTCAGATTTGCACTAAGTTTCATTTGTACTTCAGTCATCTTCAGAATAAAAAGGAGTTTGTTTTCTTATATTTTTAAAAATAGCTCATATGGAGATTCTGTTTGTCATAATTTATAAAAGGAATAGAAATGTTTATGTGAAAACAATTGTAAGTCCTGTAATGTCTATTCTTCTAGGTAACAGTAAGTATGTAAATAAATAAATAGATAAATAGGTAATTACAAAAGATTTTGGAAGGTGGGTTAGTCATAAGAGGTTATTATGTATTGTATCCCTAGAGGAACAACATAGAGTTCCCATCACCCACACTGAGTGGTTCACAACTACCTGTAACTCCAGTTTCAGAGAATCTGCTGCCCTCCTTCAACCACAGTGGTCACTAACATCATATGAACAAACAAAGATGCAATATATATATATACATATATATAACATTTTAAAGATTCCTTTTCAAAGAATGGGGATGGAAGTGAAAGTATCACTAAAATTTTTGGCACCAAGAAGAAGCATGAAGGCTGCCCCATGGAAGGCTGGTACAAGGGATGCTGGTGACAGAGGGTGGCACATGGGAGGATATAAGCCTAAGCCAAGTCACTGGCAGCAACATTTACACTTGAGTATTTTTAATTTCCTTACATTTCTTACTAACATATTTTAGGGCATATGTTTTCTTGCTTTGAGTTTGTATTTTCAGCTTTTTGTCTTTCAATTTTTTAAAGATCATCAAGGTTATATATATATATATATATATATATATATATATATATATAATTTTATAGATAATGTCCAGGCTAGTATCAAAATCTGTATATATCCAAGGATGTTTATCAACTCCTTGATTTTTTGCTTTCATCTGTCAAAATCCTTGATGACAAACCTGGGTCATCCTTTCCCATTTATGTAGATTGCTATAAATAGAACTAAGGGTTTCAGGCATTTTAGGTGATTACTTTGCTAACTGAACTATATCTTCAGCCCGTGTTTTGTTTATTTTGTTTGGTTTAGAGACAGAGTCTCAAACAACTAAGGTTGGCCTCTAACAACTGAACCTTCTCCCTCTACATATCAAGTCCTGACATTATAGGAATATTTTACTCTGCCTGGTTTAATTACTTTATAGAATCAGAATGAGCGTGATTAGTGAGTAAAAATTGGTGACACTGAATAACTGAAATCTCTCTTCATTACCATAAAATATAAGGAGAGGGGGGAAAAGTGATGAAGGGATGTCTTAAGAAGAAATGGGAAATCAAATCTGCCAAACAAAAGGTTACTGTGGAGAACTCAGGGCTGGATAGATCAGAATTAAATTACTAGTACTCACGGCAAATGGCACACAACACCTGTAACTAGCTCCAGGGGACCTTGTGCCATATTTTGAGCTCCATCTACACATGGGTTCACATGTAAAATGTGAATAACATGCAGGGATACTTTAATATATGGAAATCCATCAAAGTAATCCACTATATAAACAAACTCAAAGACAAAATCCAAATAAACATCTTGTTAGATGCTGAGAAAGCATTTGACAAAAATCTAACACCCATTCATGATAAAAGACTTGGAAAAATCAGGAATTCAAGACCCATACAAAAACATAATAAAAGCAATATACAGCAAACCAGTGGACAATATCAAACTAAATGGAGAGAAATTTGAAGCAATCACATTATTCCTTGTCCCAAGGAATAGACCAGGCTGCCCACTTTCTCCCTACCTATTAAATATAGTACTTGAAGTCCTAGCAAGAGCAATTAGACAACAAATGGAGATCAAGAGGATGCAAATTGGAAAGGAAGAAGTCATAATATCATTATTTCAGATGATATGACAGTGTATGTATATATATATATATATATATATATATATATATATATATATATATGATCCTAAAAATTCCACCAGGGAACTCGTAAGCCTGTTTATTGGCTTCATTGCTGTAGCTGGATATAAAATTAACTCAACAAGTCAATGGCCTTTATGTACACAAAGGATAAACAGGCTGAGAAAGAAATTAGGGAAACAAATTCTTCAAAATAGTCACAAATAATATAAAATACCTTGGTGTGACTCTAACTAAGGAAGTGAAAGGTCTGTATGATAAGAACTTCAAGTCTCTGAAGAAAGAAATTGAAGATCTCAGAAGATGGAAAGGTCTCCCATGCTCATGGATTGGCAGGATTAATATAGTAAAAATGGCTATCTTGCAGAAAGCATTCTATAGATTCAAAGCAATCCCCATCAGAATTCCAACTCAATTCTTAACAGAGTTAAAAAGGACAATTTGCAAATTCATCTGGGATAACAAAAACCTAGGATAGCAAAACCTGTTCTGGACAATATAAGAACCTTTGGGGGAATCACCATGCCTGACCTCAAGCTGTACTACAGATCAATTGCAATAAAAACTGCATGGTACTGGTACAGCAACAGACAGGTAGATCAATGGAATAGAAATGGAATAATAATGAACCCTCACACCTATGGTCACTTGATCTTTGACAAAGGAGCTAAAAGAAGACAGCATTTTCAACAATTGGTGCTGACTAAACTGGTGGTTATCATGTAGAAGAATACGAACTGATCCATTCTTATTTCCTTGTACAAACCTCAAGTCTAAGTTACTTCACATAACACCAGAGACACTGAAACTTATAGAGGAGAAACTGGGGGAAAGCCTTGAAGATATGGGCACAGGGAAAAAAATTCCTGAACAGAAGAGCAATGGCATGTGCTGTAAAATCAAGAATCAAGAATTGGGACCTCATAAAATTGCAAAGCTTCTGTAAGGCAAAAGACACTGTCAATAAGACAAGAAGGCTACCAACAGACTGGGAAGGATCTTAACCAATCCTAAATCTGATAGGGGACTAATATCCAATATATACTAAGCGAAGAAGCTGGATCCAGAAAATCAAATAACCCTATTAAAAATGGGGTACAGAGCTAAACAAAGTATTCTCAACTGAGTAATACCGAATGGCTGAAAAGCACCTGTAAAATGTTCAGCATCCTTAATCATCAGGGAAATACAAACCAAAACAACCCTGATATTCTACCTCACACCAGTCAGAATGGCTTAGATCAAAAATTCAGGTGACAGCAGATGCTGGCAAGGACGTGGTGAAAGAGGAACACTCCTCCATTGCTGTTGGGATTGCAAGCTGGTACAACCACTCTGGAAATCAGTCTGGTGGTTCCTCAGAAAATTGGTGTATAGTACTATCAGAGGATTCAGCAATGCTTCTCCTGGCATATATCCAGAAGATGCCCCAACTGGTAAGAAGGACACATGCTCCACTATGTTCATAGCAGACTTAATTATATTTGCCAGAATCTGGAAAGAACCCAAATGTCCCTCAACAGAGGAATAGATACAGAAAATGTGATATTTACACAATGGAGTACTACTCAGCTATTAAAAACAATAAATTTATGAAATTCTCAGAGAAATTGATGGATCTGGAGAAAATCATCCTTAATGAGGTAACCCAATAACAGAAGAACTCACATGGTTTGCACTCATTGATAAGTGGATATTAGTCCAGAAACTTAGAATACCCAACATACAATTTGCAAAACACATGAAACTCAAGAAGAAGGAAGACCAAAGTGTGGATACTTTGTCCTTCCTTAGAATTGGGAACAAAATACCCGTGGAGTGGAAGGAGTTATAGTGACAAAGTTGGGAACTGAAATGGAAGGAATGACCATCCAGAGATTGCCACACCCAGCGATCCATCCCAAAACAGTCACCAATCCCAGACACTATTCCATATGCCAGCAAGATTTTGCTGACAGGACCTTGATTTAACTGTCTTTTGTGAGACTATGCCAGTGCCTGTCAAATACAGAAGTGGATGCTCACAGTCATCTATTGAATGGAACACAGGGCCCCAATGGACAAGCTAGAGAATTTACCCAAGCAGCTGAAGGGGTCTCCAACAACATAGGAGGAACAACAATATGAACCTACCATTAATCCCAGAGCTCGTGTCTCTAGCTGCATATGTAGCAGAAGATGGCCTAGCTGGTCATCATTGGGACGAGAGGCCCTTCTTCATGGGAAGATTATATGCCCCAGTACAGGGGATTGCCAGGGCCAGGAAGTGGGAGTGGGTGTGTTGGGGAGCAGGGTGGGGGGGAGTGTATAGAGGGCTTTTGAGATAGCGTTTGAAATGTAAATGAAGAAAATATCTAATAAAAATGAATAACAAAATTAAAAAGATAATTTTAAATGGATAATCAAACCAAAGCAAAAGTAGAGGTGACAGCTTAAATGCTATAAAAATTAAATAAATTTTGAAGTAATCAGAGGAAGCTTTGAGAAACACCGCATTAAAGAAAGAAAA
This sequence comes from Mus musculus, assembly GCF_000001635.26. Classification (NCBI taxonomy): domain Eukaryota; kingdom Metazoa; phylum Chordata; class Mammalia; order Rodentia; family Muridae; genus Mus; species Mus musculus. The sequence continues at coordinate 114,690,361 of NC_000067.6, forward strand.
ACAAGTTAGAATGTGCTAAAATAAAATTATTACAAGGAACTGGAATGCTAACAATAGTAGCAGGAGACAGATTTTCAGAGTTCTTTCTAAACAAACTCATTGCTTCTAAGAGGAAAAAAGAAAAAAGGAATCAAAGTGCAGTTCAATATTTTCTCACACAAAAACACAAACTGGATTTTACATATTGTAAAGCACAGTGAATCCTGGGAAAGGACAGATGCTTGATTGATGCAAACAGAGAAACATGTCCTAATAACATTGCCAGACATCCAATTATATTATCTCCTCAGCCAGTATTGAAGAGCTCTGTAACAGAGGCTAGAAATGCCCAAACTCATGAATAAACCAAAGTGTCACAGTAATTTTTATGCCAGGAAGAACAGGCCTGAAGAGTGAAGGTGACAGGTATATTTCAGTTAGATTATCCAAGAACAGAAATATTAGTACTGATCGTGCTTTCTGAATTAAAAGTCAGATCGTGGCCTTCCCTGCCACTCAAGGAGTCCAGATCTCACAGTATGAAGAAATCAGGATGAACACATTGAAGTAGTCCACTAGGGAAGAAGAGTTAAGAAACTGGCATATGTGTGGTTCTTATGTATTTTTATGCTATTTATATGTGTCTGTGACCCTTCCTGGCTCCAGTGCTTATTAGCCTATCTTGGTACACAAGGACAAATAGAGCAGAGACAACTGATGGGGTTTCAGATCCACTGTGAATATGTACAGTAATGACAACACACTGGGAGTAGATGTGGAGGGTGACAGATCAACTTTACTTGGTGTGATTGAAGAATTGTCTACTTTTGGGGACATGGATCAGGTATGAATATACAGGATGGGCAAAGTCATTGCCTGGAAAGTCATTGGCTGAAGTCTTAATGTCCAGAGATGCATCAATAAGATTGAGAGGCATACTAGAAATCTTGGGTGCTAACTTGATGGATTCTTATCAGGAGAAAAGAAGTTAAACCTGTAATATTATCCAAGGCTATGTGACATTCCTCAGTTTAGCTGAAAGTGATGTTTTCTCCCACATAGCCCCCATGCATAATTTATGGGACCAGCAAGATATCTTAGCTGGAGATAGTGAGAGCTAGTGTGCTGGAGTTTACCTGCACATCTAGCCTATTTGGCAAGTTGGTGGTCAGAGAAACCCTGTCTAATAAGACAAGATGGATAGGACCTAAGGGTTAAATAAGAGCTGAGGTTTTCCTTTCATCTGCTTATGTACACATGTACACATATTCATGTGCACATGTATGTACAAGTTCATTTGAAGACACATAGAAAAAAAGGAATCACCATATTCTAAGTCAGTCTCTGGCTGTTCATCAGGGCTTACTTTCCTTTTAAAACCTTGTTTCCGTCCAGGCTGTACACTGTTTTTCAGATGACTCAGGTTTGGCTTGAACCACCTACTTCAATAGGTGAATAACCACACATTGTTCTAGAGGATCTGACTGTTTAAGTCTAATATTTTCCATATTACAGCTTCTGGTTCTGGATTTATATGCCAACTGTGTTATCTGGAAGTTTTCATATATATATATATATATATATATATATATATATATGTATGTATGTATGTATGTATGTATATATATATGAATGCATGTATTTGTGGGTACGTGCACACAAGGGTAGGGTTGTCGTTGTCTCTCTGTCTCTCTGTCTCTTTCTCTCTCTTTCTCTAGCTCTGTCTCTGTGTGTGTATGTGTGTGTGTGTATACGTGTGTGTCT